>NW_028315230.1:0-47966 GCF_054131065.1 Drosophila arizonae
TTCGATGATTTATTTTATTGGATCATAGAATTATTTGTATTCGCGCGAGGTATTTGTTATATTTGCGTGTGCTAGCGTAGCTTGCGCGTCAATTTATCTTTGAGTAGGGTTGCTTACTTTATCATTATCGAGTTTTAGTATTTTGTACAGTTTTATCGTTATCGAATTTTTAACATTTTGTGTATTTTCAGCTTTGTTCTTATTGGTGTCTGGATTCGCTTCGGTAAGTAGTTTCAATTTATTAGGATTCAGGAGTTAATTATTGTTTGGTGAGTACTGTGTTATAGTTTAAAGTTGTTTGTATTATTTCAGTGTAATTGTTTCATTGCAGGTGGCACCAGAGAGGACTGCCAAGTTGATGATGGCTGGGTAAGTATGTGCTTTTATATGTAGCAAAAAGGACTGGCTTTATTATTATAAATCTTTTTATTTCCAGATAAGACGTGGAAAGTTACCGAGTCTGATTTTATAGTATATACATAGGTTATTTGTTATTCTTAGGTTATTGTTTTGTTTGTAGAATTGTCGTTAGTTTTTGTTTACTTGTATCCCTTAGTGTGAGTTATTGTTTGTTTAGACTTTGTTTCATTTAGTGATTTTTAGGCTTTTAGGAATATTTGTCTTGTTATTTAGTGTAGTAATTTAAGATTGCATTGCCTGGTGTAATTTGAGTTTTAATATATGGCGCAGAGTATTTGTTTCCTTTGTGGCTATCGAATTTTGTCAAATAGCGTACTTTAGGATGTGTTCATACTAGGTGTTTATGTTTGGATTATATTATGCTTATTTAGTTTACGCAGGTAACTAAGTTGTTGTTTAATAGGTCTTTTATAATTTATAAATTTTTATTTTTATTTTATTTTATTTATTTATTTATTTTATTTCATTTATTTGTTTTATTTTATTTTTATTATTTTTTTATGAGCAGTACGTGCGAGGGTGGGTATCAAAGTTGCTTCCTTTTGTTTCTTGTTGAAGATGTCTGCTTTGTCAGCTTCTTTTCTTCGCTTAGACTTGTCTTGTTCTCAGTATTAGCGTTTGATTTAGTTTTTGGTTGTTATGTGCTATATATATTTATTGTTTGATTTATTATTATTATTATTATTATTTTTATTTTTATTTATTTTTTTTTTTTTCCATATCTGATTGTTGTTTTATTAGTGATGTTATTATTATTAGTTAGTTATAGTGTAATTACTAGTTAGTTGTATTGTATTATATTATTAGTTATTTAGAATTGCATTAATATGTTTTGTATTTGTGGGGAATATTGTATAATGTTGTTATTATTAGTTAGTTATAGTGAATTATGTTATTTCTTTGTAGCTGTGAATTATTTATTAGGTAGCTATAGGTGTGAAGCTAGGTTGGAGAGCGATTGTTTATTTTCCTTCTAGAAAATAATTTTATAGTTTCCCAGTTTTTATCAATTAGAGGGCTTTATAGTTTAAAGGTACGTGATGAGAATTATTGATTGCAAGCTGTTGTCTAGTCTAGTTATTTTTTTATTTTTTGTTTTTTTTGTTTTTTTTTTGTTTGTTTTTTTTTTTTTGTTGTTGTTTTTATTTTAGTTTAGATTTTGCAGCGAGCAGCTTGTTGATTTTAAGTATTAATTTGACTATTGTGTGATTTTAATTCAACAGTAAACTTTTAATGAGTTTGTATTAAGTGTTCGTGTTAGGTTAATGAGAGTATAAACTGTTTCAGCCTGCATGCGAGGGAATCACATACACAATTGCCCTGCTTTTTCTCGCCTCAAGCTTTAGGCTGCCCAGCAGCGTAAAGGTGAGAGAAGAAGGAACAGGGTGTCTTTATTCATTTCTCAGTGCTTTGCATTAGTACTTTCTAGAAATTAGTTGGCAGCTTATTTACAATTCACTTATGTGGTAAGTATTATAAGCTAGTAGTAGGCGAAACTTAATATAAGTGTTTATTAATAAAGTTTGAATTTTACAAATAAATGAGTGTTTTCTTTTTTATATACATATATATATCTATCTAGTAAGGTTATAGTTATTTATACAGATTTATTTTGGTGGGGAAGAGTAAAGACTAAGTCAGATTTTCTTCGTTAAATTCAATTTAGATTACTGTTCTTTAAATACAATTTGGTTTACTATTCTTTAAATTTAATTTGGATTACTATTCTTAAATTTAATTACATTTAGCTGGTTTGTTAGTTGTTAATTTGATAACTCTAGAGACGTCATCAGTCGCTGTCATCCGGTCTTCAGTGGTCCGGGGGGGAAGGCAGAAGAAGGCGCTGCTGTCGATGCTCTTATTTGTAGCTATGTCCAGGTTGTAAGTACTCAGTGGATCCAGGAGAGAGGCTAGTCTGAGACTTGCTATTTATTCATAGGCACCCTTTATTTTCTGGCTTTTGCTTACTTTGTTTCTTTCCGCAGTATTCGTCTTTATTTAGAATTTGTTATACCGTGATTGCTTGCTAGATTATTTATTTGCTTTGCTTGATCTTTTTGAAATTTTTATTTATTGTTTTTATTGTTGGTTTTATTAGTAAGATTTCAGCCTGCATGCGAGGGAATCACATACACAATTGCCCTGCTTTTTCTCGCCTCAAGCTTTAGGCTGCCCAGCAGCGTAAAGGTGAGAGAAGAAGGAACAGGGTGTCTTTATTCATTTCTCAGTGCTTTGCATTAGTACTTTCTAGAAATTAGTTGGCAGCTTATTTACAATTCACTTATGTGGTAAGTATTATAAGCTAGTAGTAGGCGAAACTTAATATAAGTGTTTATTAATAAAGTTTGAATTTTACAAATAAATGAGTGTTTTCTTTTTTATATACATATATATATCTATCTAGTAAGGTTATAGTTATTTATACAGATTTATTTTGGTGGGGAAGAGTAAAGACTAAGTCAGATTTTCTTCGTTAAATTCAATTTAGATTACTGTTCTTTAAATACAATTTGGTTTACTATTCTTTAAATTTAATTTGGATTACTATTCTTAAATTTAATTACATTTAGCTGGTTTGTTAGTTGTTAATTTGATAACTCTAGAGACGTCATCAGTCGCTGTCATCCGGTCTTCAGTGGTCCGGGGGGGGAAGGCAGAAGAAGGCGCTGCTGTCGATGCTCTTATTTGTAGCTATGTCCAGGTTGTAAGTACTCAGTGGATCCAGGAGAGAGGCTAGTCTGAGACTTGCTATTTATTCATAGGCACCCTTTATTTTCTGGCTTTTGCTTACTTTGTTTCTTTCCGCAGTATTCGTCTTTATTTAGAATTTGTTATACCGTGATTGCTTGCTAGATTATTTATTTGCTTTGCTTGATCTTTTTGAAATTTTTATTTATTGTTTTTATTGTTGGTTTTATTAGTAAGAATATTAATTTATTATTGGCTTGCTATGGGCTTTAACTTTGTTTATATTTAAGTTTTTGGATTTATTATTATTGTTATTATTATTTTTTTTTTTTTTTTTTTTAAATCTCTTTTTTTTGTTAGTTTTGACTGCAAGATTCACTCAGTAGCGTGTATAGCGAGGTGGGTATATTATTAAAATATCGTGTCTTAGTTATAAGTTTATTTATTCGTTTTGTTTATCCATTTAACATTTGTTTTATTTATTAATTTATTGCTAAGTGTTTTTATTATTTGCTTTGTTAAGTCGGTTATTTATTTATAATTATGCTTGTTAAGTGTATTAATTTTGTTTTTACTTAGGGTTTAGCACTTTTATTAATAAGTTTTGTTGCGAGTGTTGCATATGTAAGTAGAAGTTTAGCCCGTTTAGTTTTGTTGCTTGTGTTTATAGTCTTAATTTGCAGGAGGCATTAGTTGAGGCGGCCATGTTGTAAGATTGGTAAGTACATATTTGTTTTCGTCGTTTACTTGCAAATTTATTATATTAAGTTGAGATCATTTAAAATTGTCGGCAAGAGAACTTCAACTGCATGTATTTCGATGATTTATTTTATTGGATCATAGAATTATTTGTATTCGCGCGAGGTATTTGTTATATTTGCGTGTGCTAGCGTAGCTTGCGCGTCAATTTATCTTTGAGTAGGGTTGCTTACTTTATCATTATCGAGTTTTAGTATTTTGTACAGTTTTATCGTTATCGAATTTTTAACATTTTGTGTATTTTCAGCTTTGTTCTTATTTGGTGTCTGGATTCGCTTCGGTAAGTAGTTTCAATTTATTAGGATTCAGGAGTTAATTATTGTTTGGTGAGTACTGTGTTATAGTTTAAAGTTGTTTGTATTATTTCAGTGTAATTTGTTTCATTGCAGGTGGCACCAGAGAGGACTGCCAAGTTGATGATGGCTGGGTAAGTATGTGCTTTTATATGTAGCAAAAAGGACTGGCTTTATTATTATAAATCTTTTTATTTCCAGATAAGACGTGGAAAGTTACCGAGTCTGATTTTATAGTATATACATAGGTTATTTGTTATTCTTAGGTTATTGTTTTGTTTGTAGAATTGTCGTTAGTTTTTTGTTTACTTGTATCCCTTAGTGTGAGTTATTGTTTGTTTAGACTTTGTTTCATTTAGTGATTTTTAGGCTTTTAGGAATATTTGTCTTGTTATTTAGTGTAGTAATTTAAGATTGCATTTGCCTGGTGTAATTTGAGTTTTAATATATGGCGCAGAGTATTTGTTTCCTTTGTGGCTATCGAATTTGTCAAATAGCGTACTTTAGGATGTGTTCATACTAGGTGTTTATGTTTGGATTATATTATGCTTATTTAGTTTACGCAGGTAACTAAGTTGTTGTTTAATAGGTCTTTTATAATTTATAAATTTTTATTTTTATTTTATTTTATTTATTTATTTATTTTATTTCATTTATTTGTTTTATTTTATTTTTATTATTTTTTTATGAGCAGTACGTGCGAGGGTGGGTATCAAAGTTGCTTCCTTTTGTTTCTTGTTGAAGATGTCTGCTTTGTCAGCTTCTTTTCTTCGCTTAGACTTGTCTTGTTCTCAGTATTAGCGTTTGATTTAGTTTTTGGTTGTTATGTGCTATATATATTTATTGTTTGATTTATTATTATTATTATTATTATTTTTATTTTTATTTTATTTTTTTTTTTTTCCATATCTGATTGTTGTTTTATTAGTGATGTTATTATTATTAGTTAGTTATAGTGTAATTACTAGTTAGTTGTATTGTATTATATTATTAGTTATTTAGAATTGCATTAATATGTTTTGTATTTGTGGGGAATATTGTATAATGTTGTTATTATTAGTTAGTTATAGTGAATTATGTTATTTCTTTGTAGCTGTGAATTATTTATTAGGTAGCTATAGGTGTGAAGCTAGGTTGGAGAGCGATTGTTTATTTTCCTTCTAGAAAATAATTTTATAGTTTCCCAGTTTTTATCAATTAGAGGGCTTTATAGTTTAAAGGTACGTGATGAGAATTATTGATTGCAAGCTGTTGTCTAGTCTAGTTATTTTTTATTTTTGTTTTTTTGTTTTTTTTTTGTTTGTTTTTTTTTTTTTTGTTGTTGTTTTTATTTTAGTTTAGATTTTGCAGCGAGCAGCTTGTTGATTTTAAGTATTAATTTGACTATTGTGTGATTTTAATTCAACAGTAAACTTTTAATGAGTTTGTATTAAGTGTTCGTGTTAGGTTAATGAGAGTATAAACTGCTTACGAAGCTTGTGAGTGGGTAAGCGTTTTGGTGTATCTTGTTGTACAAGCAATAGATTTAGTGTTTGGTTGTTGTGTGCTATATATTTTTATTATTTAATTTTGTCTGATTGTTGATTAATTAACTATGTTATTATTATAAGTTAGTTATATTGCAATTACTAGTTAGTTATATTGAATTATATTGCCAGATATTTATGATTGCTTTAATATGTTAGAGTAGTCAAATAGTTTATCAGTTTTTATGATTTAAGTGCTTGTAGTTTGTAGATGTGAGGATTATTGTATATTATTGTTGTTATAAGTTAGTTATAGAATTATGTTATTTGTTTGCTGCGGTATAGATAGTTGTAGGTGTGCGGGCAAGTTGCAGAGCATTTGTTTATTTTTCTTATTAGAGTATAATTTCATAGCTTCCCAGTTTTGTACAAATAGGGGACATTATAGTTTAAAGGTAAGTTATGAGAATTATTGATTACGAACTGTTGTCTAATCTAGTTATTTTTTATTTTATTTTATTATTTTTATTTTATTTTTAATTTATTTTATTATTATTATTTTTTTTTTTTTTTTTTTTTTTTTTTTTTTTTTTGTTTTAGTTTAGATTTTGCAGCAAGCAGCTTGTTGATTGTAAGTATTAATTTGTCTATTTTGTTTCTTTAATTCAGCAGCAAAATTTTAGTGAGTTGTATCTTTCAGATAGCGCTTGAAGATGGCACTGTCTAGCATTTGTATTAAGTGTTCGTGTCTGATTAATGAGAGTATAAACTGCTTACGAGGCTTGTGTGTGGGTAAGCGTCTTGATGTCTTGTTGATTGTAAGTATTAGTTTGTCTTTTTTGTGTCTTTAATTCAGCAGTAAAATTTTAATGAGTTGTATCTTTCAGATAGCGCTTGAAGATGGCACTGTCTAGCATTTGTATTAAGTGTTCCTGTTTGATTAATGAGAGTATAAACTGCTTACGAAGCTTGTGTGTGGGTAAGCGTTTTGATGTTATAAGCTTATTAATCTTGGTCGTTTTCAGGAGGCATGCCTGAGACTTCTCCTTGGCGAAGGGGGGCCACCTGTTCAAAGACCGGGAGCCTTGAGCTCAAGCGTTCGTCTGGGGCTAAGTCCTGGGCAGTCTCTCTTGGAGGCGTAGTTAATACGTGCACAGGGCTGTCAGATATAACTATTATCGCGTCAGTATTTAGATTTTGAGCGTTGGCAGCAGACGTGTTGTTGTGATCTGATGGGGCCAGTAGTTGTGCACGACGGCGCTCTTCTGCAGCTCGTTGGTTTCTGAGCCATGAGTATAGTCCAGAGTTGGGCAGGCATGCGCCGGAGAGATACTTTCTTTCAAATTCTCTGTGTCGATTGAGTATCCGCTGCTCCCGTGCCTCAATTAGGTCAGATAGATGATTATGGATAGTCTGGGAGTATCTTGGCCTTATCAGTCGATTTGGGACGTAAGGATCGTAGGCTAACCTTTTTGCCTCAGGGTTGTTATGGTTACGTAGACGGGCATAATATTTGCCACAGGCTTTATCAAAAGTCTCGTCAACCGTAGCAACTTTCAAGTCAGTGCGAATAGTTTCGTTGGGGACGTGCCATGGAGCGCCGGTTATAAGCCTTAGTGTTTTACTTTGCATGACCTTGATTCTAGAGAACTGCGTGTTCGATAGTAACGCGCCCCAGACGGGAAATGTGTATTGCCAAATGGGAGCGATTAATTGCTTATAGAGGATGAGTTTTGTTGCTAGAGGCAATTTGCTATTATTGTTTATTAACCAACTAATTTTGTTTGTTCGTGCTTTGACTTTTATTTCCAGCGAGGTTATATGCTGACTGAAGCCCAGTTTCGTGTCGAGGGTCACTCCCAGGTAAGCATGCTTGGTATCATTTTTTATCGGGATGTTGTTTAATTTGATTTCATCGTAGGGGAGAATTCTTTTTAAGGTGTGCAGGACGTGTGTGGACTTAGCTGGATTTACCGTAATGCACCATTTTTTCGCCCATAAGTCTAGAACATTCAGGTAAGACTGCTGTCCTGCAATTGCAACGTTTTGATTAGAGTGAGACACCAAAATGATGATGTCATCGGCGTATGTTGCAATCATGGATGTGTTGCCTATTCCAGCATTAATGATGGTGTGCGGGATATCATTGGTGTAGATATTGTAGAGGACCGGGCCGAGTAGGCTTCCTTGTGGGACGCCGGCTTTGACTTGCCTTGGAGCCGAGCGTACACCACCGTGGCACTCTACTATGAAAGAGCGGTCACAAAGATAGCTATCTAGCAAGTTGGTCAAAGCTGCTGGCAAGATTTTTCTTAGCTTATACCGCAGCCCTGTGTGCCATACACGGTCAAAAGCTTCTTTCACGTCCATGTATACCGCCGAGCAGTATCGGTCTGATTCAAAAGACTGTAGTATAAAGTTTGTTACACGCCCTAGTTGTTGGTCCGCTGAGTGGTGCTTGCGAAAGCCGAATTGGTGGTTTGGGATAGCTTTAGATAGGCTTTCTGATTCCATCATACGGTTCAAGATAATTTTTTCTAATATTTTAGAGAGCCCAGAGAGAAGACTTATTGGTCTATATGAGGTTACCAGCTGTGTGGGTTTACCAGGCTTATGAATCATTTTAACTAATGCTTGTTTCCATCTAATGGGGAAGTGGCCAAGACGAAGCGCATTGTTGCATATGAGTGTAAGATATAACAGGGCTTTATTTGGTAAAGATTTAATTGAGAGGTTACCAACTTTGTCGATTCCAGGTGCTTTATTCTTCTCAAGTAGTCCAATGATATTTTTAACTTCTGTGAGTCTGACGGGACGAAATTTAGTATCACTGGCTTGCGACCTTTGGCAGAGGGCTGTTTCAATTTCATTTAAGTCAGCTTGGGAGACAGTAACTACCGGAGTAAATCTATCTGCAAGGTGGAGCGCAAACGTGTCTGCTTTTTCAGCAGTAGATTTGCACCACTCCTTGTCAACAGATCTTGCATCCATATTGGACTTGATGAGAGGGAGGTTTGGAGCCGGCTGCCTTTTAATGCTGTTCGTCAATCTCCAAAGTTTTTGCATCGAGTATCTGTCAGTTGGAACTATGGAACTAAGCAGATTTTCTTCAAATTTATCTTTTGCAGCTTTAATTTCAGTCTTTATCTGGTTTGTGAGCCAGGAGCATAATTTTCTAGCGTGTCGGTTTCGATTTTGAAGTAAGTGCTTTTTCAATATCTTTTTTAACTCGATCAGCTGTAAGGTTTGCCTGTCGAGACGGAACTCTAGTCTAGATACTTGGTTGCACCTGGGAACTGTAACCGGGTTCGCGCTGATTGCCGCTTCTTTGATATTTTCTTCAAAAATTTTGACAGCATCATCAAGATCAGCTGGGCTCGTTATTTCAGTGTTAAGTAGTATATGATCTTCTAAATATTTCTGAAATTTTTTAATGTTAGCATTATGTTTTAAAAGGTGACTATTTGACTTATTGATAACTGGAGCTGAGCTTAGTTCGACAAGAAGAGGAAGATGATCAGATCCTAGATAGTGTGAGTCTGTGATCTGAAGAAATTCGCGCTGGATGCCTTTGTATATAGCAAAGTCTATAGCCGTTGGTGATTGTCGGTGATTAAAAGGAAAATGGGTGGGGGATCCAGTGGCTAATATATTAAGGTTCGTCTTATGTGCGCAGTTTAGTAAGTTCCTTCCTCGTATGCATGACCTGGGGTTGCCCCACCACTGACTCCTGGCATTCCAGTCACCACCAATAATGAAAGTATCTCCCAGACTCAGAAATAGCTCCGTGAAATCTTTTTCTTTCAGCCTGCATGCGAGGGAATCACATACACAATTGCCCTGCTTTTTCTCGCCTCAAGCTTTAGGCTGCCCAGCAGCGTAAAGGTGAGAGAAGAAGGAACAGGGTGTCTTTATTCATTTCTCAGTGCTTTGCATTAGTACTTTCTAGAAATTAGTTGGCAGCTTATTTACAATTCACTTATGTGGTAAGTATTATAAGCTAGTAGTAGGCGAAACTTAATATAAGTGTTTATTAATAAAGTTTGAATTTTACAAATAAATGAGTGTTTTCTTTTTTATATACATATATATATCTATCTAGTAAGGTTATAGTTATTTATACAGATTTATTTTGGTGGGGAAGAGTAAAGACTAAGTCAGATTTTCTTCGTTAAATTCAATTTAGATTACTGTTCTTTAAATACAATTTGGTTTACTATTCTTTAAATTTAATTTGGATTACTATTCTTAAATTTAATTACATTTAGCTGGTTTGTTAGTTGTTAATTTGATAACTCTAGAGACGTCATCAGTCGCTGTCATCCGGTCTTCAGTGGTCCGGGGGGGAAGGCAGAAGAAGGCGCTGCTGTCGATGCTCTTATTTGTAGCTATGTCCAGGTTGTAAGTACTCAGTGGATCCAGGAGAGAGGCTAGTCTGAGACTTGCTATTTATTCATAGGCACCCTTTATTTTCTGGCTTTTGCTTACTTTGTTTCTTTCCGCAGTATTCGTCTTTATTTAGAATTTGTTATACCGTGATTGCTTGCTAGATTATTTATTTGCTTTGCTTGATCTTTTTGAAATTTTTATTTATTGTTTTTATTGTTGGTTTTATTAGTAAGAATATTAATTTATTATTGGCTTGCTATGGGCTTTAACTTTGTTTATATTTAAGTTTTTGGATTTATTATTATTGTTATTTTTTTCTGTTCGTATGTCTAAAAAGAACACACATTAGTGATCTCCGCCTCTTCCCATTCTCGTACATGAACAGCTGACCTGCAGCTGCATGATGAGGGGAAGAGCACGGGGATACTCTTTATTTATTTAATACTTCACAATAGCATTTTTATATAAATATAAATAGCGCCTATGATATAATTAAAATCTAAAAAGGACTATATTTGTCGAAACTTTTCATTAAATGAATAAATTTAAATGGCCATAAGTGCACAAAAATAACAGTGCAGCTTAATGTTACAAAATACAAATAAAAAGAGCAAGTTAAAGATAATTCAAAATAACAATAAAGTGCTTGAGTAGCTTACAATAGACTAATTAGATGAGTAAGATATAAGTTTAACAATAGTAATAGATGGCATTAATTAATATAATTCAATTTTTTCATTTATAAGCATCTACAAGATGCACAGAGAAAAATAGCCCCAAGTGGCCAATTGGAATAATAGAGAAAAGTCGAGACAAAGTCTGGTCATTTTCTCCAATACGGGCTTAAGCTAAAATTAGCTTTGATCTCTATGTGATCCAAATACGACCCTATAGGCAGCAAGTGGTGATGGTGGTGGTAGTGGCCGCGGCATTGGCGCAATACCCTCGAAAACAGGTAGTCGTTGCGGCTGGTGGGCTGCTGTTTGTGCAGCTTCGTTGCGTTGCTGAGCCTCACGTCGGCGAAGGAATCGCTCCCTACTTTCAGCAATTTCATCGGCTTCCCGTTGTAGTTGTCGCTGGGTGCGTAGAGCAATGTCATTGGCCAAATGCATGCTTACGAGACTCGTGTATCTTGCCAATGTTATCCGCTGTGGGATGAACGGGTCGTAGGAAATGTTTTTGGCCAAGTTGTTGGTATGGACCCGGAGTCGATCATAGTATTTGGCGCAGAGATTGTTGAGTATATCATCCGCAGATAAAACTTCTAGATCAGCTCTGATGCGCGCGTTCGAAACAAAGTACTGAGCACCAGAAATGGCTCTCAGAGCTTTGTTGTGTACGACTCGAATGCGGCTGAATTGCGCCTCAGATAGCAAAGCACCCCATACAGGCAGCGAGTATTGCCAAAGTGGAGCAACTAGCTGCTTGTATATGATGACTTTAGTCCTTAGAGTCAATTTACTGTCTTTATTGATGAGCCAATCTATCTTTTTAAGCCTAGCCCTGACCCTAGTAACGACCGTAGTGACATGTTGTGAAAAGCGTAGTTTTGTGTCTAGAGTAACGCCCAAATACGAATGTGAGGTGCCATTCTCAATAGTTTCATTTCCAATGCGAATCGCCTGATATGGCGCTATAACTCTAAGAGTATGCATGATATGCATAGTCTTGTTTGCATTAATCGTAATGCACCACTTGCTCGCCCATTCAGCCAATCTATCCATGTAAGCTTGCTGCTGATTAAGCGCATCTGCTTGACGAAAGTCTGCCGACAGAACGATGACGTCATCAGCATAAGTAGCTATAAGAATCCCATGCAGACAAGTTGGCCTTGGCATATCGCTGGTGTATATATTATACAAGATTGGCCCGAGCAAGCTACCTTGTGGCACACCAGCGTGAATCTGTTTGATACCTGAGTGACAGCCACCGTGGCACTCAACAATGAAAGTGCGATCTGCTAGATAGCAGCAGAGGATGCGATAGAGAGCATCTGGCAGTAGCCTCTTAAGCTTATACTTCAAGCCTGTATGCCACACTCGATCAAAGGCTTCTTTGATGTCCATGTACACAGCAGAGCAGTATTTGTGGTCATCAAACGCTTTAATAATGTATTGGGTGACTCGACCCAATTGCTGTTCAGCTGAGTGCGCTTTGCGGAATCCAAACTGGTGGCTGGGAATCGCATTTACAAGAGTATCTTGCTCCAGCATACGGCTCAAAATAAGATACTCGAGTATCTTTGAGAGGCCAGACAGCAGACTTATTGGCCTGTATGATGCGACGTGTTGCGTAGGCTTGCCAGGCTTATGCACCATCTTCACCATCGCTAACTTCCAGCAAGAGGGGAAATGACCCAGTCTAAAAGAGTTATTGCATATCAAGACGAGATACAGAATAGCCTTCATCGGCAGCGCTTTAATGGTGTGATTATCAATTTGGTCCAATCCAGCCGCTTTTTTGTTCTCTAGCGTGCTGATGTGACTGATGACCTCAGCCGCAGTGACTGGCCGAAATGAGACTGAAGCAGTCAAAGATGGCTGGCTAACTTGAGCCTCGATCTCGGCCAGATCACTGGGCGGCGTAGTCACGATTGGCTGAAAACGCTGCTCAAGACTCGCAGCAAATGTTTCGGCCTTCTCGGCTGTTGTCTTGCACCAGACATTTTGCGCATTAGAGCCATTGCCACTGGAGGACTTCAACAGCGGTAGATTTGGAGCAGGCTGCCGCTTGATCTCGTTGGTCAGCCGCCAGAGCTTCTGCATACTATATCTATCAGTTGGATCGATAGATCTAAATAGCTCTTCCTCATACTTCTGCCTAGCATATATGAGCTCTTTGCGTATGCGATTCGATAGCCTGTTGCAGAGCATCTTAAGCATCGGATTGCGACTTCGAGTAAGATAGCGCTTGACTTGCTTATGGGCCTCGATTAGTTGCAGAGTCTGTCTATTTACGCGATATCTAGTCCTCTTTATCGTGCGTGGGTGCTGTGCATTCGCATAGTTTGCAGCATCTTCAATGTTATTTACAAAAATATTGACCGCATCATCAATATCGTCAGCACTGTTGATCTCAGTGTTGAGCAAGATTTTGTCGTTTAGATAGCTCTGAAATTTGTTGATGTTAGCGTTCAGATCAAGTAGATGGCCTTTTGCTCTGCTAGTGACAGGCTTCTCAACCAGCTGAACTTGTAGCGGGAGATGATCAGAGCTGAGCTCGAAAGAGTCAGTGATGGTCAGCAAATCTCGCCTGATACCTTTAAATAGCGCAAAGTCAATGGCAGACGGAGTTTGGCGCGAATTAAACGGAAAATGGGTGGGCGACCCAGTTGCCAGAATGTTGCAATTCACTTGTAGAATACTATTGACTAGCATTCGGCCACGGAGACAAGATCTGGCGTTGCCCCACCACTGACTTTTCGCATTCCAGTCACCACCGACTATAAAAGTGTCACCTAAGGATAAAAGCAGGTTGTTGAAATCTTGCCCAGACCAGATGACTTGAGGCGGGCAGTAGATTGAGACAATATTGATATGACGGCCATTTTGCAGGCTGACTGAAACTTCGACAGATTGATGCGAGTGGTTAGATGTAAAGCGCATAGCGTAATGACATATATGTTGTTTAATTATAAAGGCTGCACCTCCTCTGCGCCTGTTTGAGGGGTGATTTGCTAAATAAACAATATAGCCATTAATAGCAATGCTATCGCTATCAGTCAGATGTGTCTCAGACACTAGCATTATGTCTATATCGTGCTTGACGAGATATAGGTTGAGCTCATTAAGCTTTTTCTTGACACCGGCAGCATTCCAAAAAGATATGTTCATGTTGTTGACACGTTGAGATACAGCAGGCTGCAGTGCAGCGCTGCATCTACTGGCATTTGGGGAAGTGGATACATTGTTAGACATTTAAGCGCTCATTGGGACCAAATTGGGCCAACAGGCAGGCCGTGAGGGTGGTCATCATCTCAATGAGTTTGTCTATTTTAGCCTCTAATCTAAAGCTAACTTGCACTGGCATACTTGGCACATTCGCATTCATTGGCTGCTCGAAACGTTGAAAATGAACACCCCCACTAACAGGATGCGCACCCCCATCTATTGGTTGCGGATGCCTACGGCGCGTACTCAGACTACGGCTACGTTTTGGCTGCGGCGGCCGCTGCGCGCTTGCCTGCCTAGGCAAACGAACTTGTTGCTGTTGTTGTTGTTGCTGCTGTTGTTGTTGTTGCTGGCTAACTTTGGTGGCTTTTTGCCTAGACTGACGCTGTTTGCTGCTAATAGCTGCCGGTCCGACAGGCTGAGCAAGTTGAAGGCCAGCCCGAAGAGCAGCCGAATAACTGGGCCCTGCACTAACAGTTTGCGGTCGTGACTGAGGGGGGGCTTGCTGTAAAAGATTTGGCATATTAGACATGTTTGGCATATTTGCTCGACTGCTCTGAGCAGCAGTAGTGGCAGCTGGCTTGGCTAAGTTGCTAATGACTTTAGCTAGTTGCGCGGCACTTTCATTTTCGCGCTTCTTGCACGCTTCTTTATAAGAAGGGCAGCCTTTGTAGCTCGCGGCATGTGGGCCGGAGCAATTGGCACACTTTGCTGGAGTTTGGTCGCCTTTTTGCTTGCCACAGTCCGTGGAAGCATGATTGGCGCCGCACTTGACGCAGGCGAAGGGGCGACGGCAATAATTTTTTGTGTGCCCAAATTTCTGGCACCTATGGCATTGGGCAATTTCACTTGATTTGTACGGCCGCTCAATTTTTACACGCTGATTGCCAATGGCAGTTATTTGCAGCAAATCGGCATTGTTTGCACTGACGGCCAACTCAACCTCAAAGAGGTCAAGCGGCTCTTTAGAGAAGCGTGATTTAATGCCTCTTAAGAAGCGAACTTCGTGCCCTAATTTGGCCAACTGCTCACGGATATAGTGATCCGGAGTGGAGAAGTGCAGATGCCGAATAACAGCTCTATAGCCGCGCTCGCACTTTAATTGAAAAGTGTAATTTTCAATTGCATTAGCATCGAGGTACTTTACCAATTTGCGGTGCGTGGCGACGTCCTTGCACTGGACACGAATGCCGTGGTTAGCAGCAGGCTTGGTGGAGTAATTGTCCTGGCCAATAGCGTCATCCAGGCGTATTAGCAGAGGCATAATATCCGTCACGTTGGCGATAAATAGCGGCGCTGGCTTTGCACTCGGTTGCGCATGGCTGGCTCCAGTTGTAGTGGCGGCGGCAGCAGCAGTAACGGCGGCAGCACTAATAGCAGCTGCAGTGGCAGCATTAGGTGGCATAACTTGCACTTTTGCGGCTGTGCAAGCTTTATTGGCGAGGCTAGTTGCCTCTCGCTGCGTGTCCTCAGTCCTGGTGGTCCGTACAAAGTCGTCAATTTGCAGGCAGTCTTCGTCACTGCCATCCAGATCAACTGCGCCCAGCTGCGCAGTCTTCTTCTTGGGGCTGTCGCCTTTCTCCGCAGTCCTCTTTGCTGCTCTTTCACTAGAGAGCGGCTTTGTAGCACTTTGCATTGCATTTTTTGCAGCAATATATTCAGCGACCATAGATTCCGCAGAAGTAGAAGGTTTTGCCTTTAATTGCTGAGCCGCAGCTCGAGAAGTTGTTGGTCGTGCCGTAACCACACTTTTCTTTACCGGCACTTTTAATGGCGTGGGCGCAGGCGCTAGTGGCTGCGAGTCGATTAATAATTCGACTTCCACGTCCATATCCTCGTCACCGTCATCTGCAGTATAGCCCCTAGGCATTGCAGCAATTTAATTTGCAAAAATTAATTGCAAAAACACCGATTTAAATAGATTTAAATTACAACTTTTTTTTTTTTTCTGTTCGTATGTCTAAAAAGAACACACATTAGTGATCTCCGCCTCTTCCCATTCTCGTACATGAACAGCTGACCTGCAGCTGCATGATGAGGGGAAGAGTACGGGGATACTCTTTATTTCTTTAATACTTCACAATAGCATTTTTATATAAATATAAATAGCGCCTATGAGATAATTAAAATCTAAAAAGGACTATATTTGTCGAAACTTTTCATTAAATGAATAAATTTAAATGGCCATAAGTGCACAAAAATAACAGTGCAGCTTAATGTTACAAAATACTAATAAAAGAGCAAATTAAAGATAATTCAAAATAACAATAAAGTGCTTGAGTAGCTTACAATAGACTAATTAGATGAGTAAGATATAAGTTTAACAATAGTAATAGATGGCATTAATTAATATAATTCAATTTTTTCATTTATAAGCATCTACAAGATGCACAGAGAAAAATAGCCCGAAGTGGCCAATTGGAATAATAGAGAAAAGTCGAGACAAAGTCTGGTCATTTTCTCCAATGCGGGCTTAAGCTAAAATTAGCTTAAATTACAAAAAGTAAATGATAATTAATATAGATAATTAATTAAAAATAGTTTAACAATTCATTTTAGCAGTTTTGATTTCATTAACATTCATTCGATATATCGCAAGTGCAATTGAGTAAGTGACGATGCACCCCTGGCGTTGTGCCTATCGGGGTGCATAATCAAAACAAAACAAAAACAGCTGATTGAGAATTGCATTAAATGCAAATTTTATGCTGCTAATTGGTAAGTTTAAATAATAACAAGTAAATAATTGAAATTAATGATATTAATAATTAATATTAATTAATTATTATCTTTTTATATATATGTGGCTGCTGTAATACGGAATACAGACGGGCGCAATACTGAATATAGCAGGATTGCATTAATTGCAATTGACTAGCAGGTGAGTTTTGCAATATAAAAAATTAACAATTGAAAAAGTGATATTAATAAAGTTAACAATTAATATTAATTAATTATTATCTTTATATATAAAAAGCTGCTACCATACAAAGTGCAGGGGGGCGCAAAGCTGGAAATAGCCGAATTTCATTAATTGCGAGCTGATTAGCAGGTAAGTGAATTTTGCAGAAGTTAATAAAAACATTCAAAGATTATTAATGTTGATTTTTTCTTTGCAGAGCACATCAACTACGGCAAGGAGACTTAGCCAAGTGGGCTGTACAGCCAATAGGGCGTATATTTAAGTTAGTTTTTAGTTAATTACAAAATGTGCATTTAAGGCGCAAGCGCCGTCACATATGTTCCGTGCACATATATATGTATGTGCCGAAAATAAAATTTTGAAATTGTAACTGAGTGTTTAATTTGTGTTTAAATAGTGTAATTACTTAACTCTGATCCCTATGTGATCCAAATACGACCCTATAGGCAGCAAGTGGTGATGGTGGTGGTAGTGGCCGCGGCATTGGCGCAATACCCTCGAAAACAGGTAGTCGTTGCGGCTGGTGGGCTGCTGTTTGTGCAGCTTCGTTGCGTTGCTGAGCCTCACGTCGGCGAAGGAATCGCTCCCTACTTTCAGCAATTTCATCGGCTTCCCGTTGTAGTTGTCGCTGGGTGCGTAGAGCAATGTCATTGGCCAAATGCATGCTTACGAGACTCGTGTATCTTGCCAATGTTATCCGCTGTGGGATGAACGGGTCGTAGGCAATGTTTTTGGCCAAGTTGTTGGTATGGACCCGGAGTCGATCATAGTATTTGGCGCAGAGATTGTTGAATATATCATCCGCAGATAAAACTTCTAGATCAGCTCTGATGCGCGCGTTCGAAACAAAGTACTGAGCACCAGAAATGGCTCTCAGAGCTTTGTTGTGTACGACTCGAATGCGGCTGAATTGCGCCTCAGATAGCAAAGCACCCCATACAGGCAGCGAGTATTGCCAAAGTGGAGCAACTAGCTGCTTGTATATGATGACTTTAGTCCTTAGAGTCAATTTACTGTCTTTATTGATGAGCCAATCTATCTTTTTAAGCCTAGCCCTGACCCTAGTAACGACCGTAGTGACATGTTGTGAGAATCGTAGTTTTGTGTCTAGAGTAACGCCCAAATACGAATGTGAGGTGCCATTTTCAATAGTTTCGTTGCCAATACGAATAGCCTGATATGGCGCTATAACTCGAAGCGTATGCATGATATGCATAGTCTTGTTTGCATTAATCGTAATGCACCACTTGCTCGCCCATTCAGCCAATCTATCCATGTAAGCTTGCTGCTGATTAAGCGCATCTTTTTTTTCTGTTCGTATGTCTACAAAGAACACACATTAGTGATCTCCGCCTCTTCCCATTCTCGTACATGAACAGCTGACCTGCAGCTGCATGATGAGGGGAAGAGTACGGGGATACTCTTTATTTATTTAATACTTTACAATAGCATTTTTTTATAAATATAAATAGCGCCTATGAGATAATTAAAACTAAAAAGGACTATATTTGTCGAAACTTTTCATTAAATGATTAAATTTAAATGGCCATAAGTGCACAAAAATAACAGTGCAGCTTGATTTTACAAAATACAAATAAAAAGAGCAAGTTAAAGATAATTCAAAATAACAATAAAGTGCTTGAGTAGCTTACAATAGACTAATTAGATGAGTAAGATATAAGTTTAACAATAGTAATAGATGGCATTAATTAATATAATTCAATTTTTTTCATTTATAAGCATCTACAAGATGCACAGAGAATAATAGCCCCAAGTGGCCAATTGGAATAATAGAGAAAAGTCGAGACAAAGTCTGGTCATTTTCTCCAATACGGGCTCAAGCTAAAATTAGCTTAAATTACAAAAAGTAAATGATAATTAATATAGATAATTAAATAAAAATAGTTTAACAATTCATTTTAGCAGTTTTGATTTCATTAACATTCATTCGATATATCGCAAGTGCAATTGAGTAAGTGACGATGCACCCCTGGCGTTGTGCCTATCGGGGTGCATAATCAAAACAAAACAAAAACAGCTGATTGAAAATTGCATTAAATGCAAATTTTATGCTGCTAATTGGTAAGTTTAAATATTAACAAGTAAATAATTGAAATTAATGATATTAATAATTAATATTAATTAATTATTATCTTTTTATATGTATGTGGCTGCTGTCATACGGAATACAGACGGGCGCAATACCTAATATAGCAGGATTGCATTAATTGCAAGCTGACTAGCAGGTGAGTTTTGCAATATAAAAAATTAACAATTGAAAAAGTGATATTAATAAAGTTAACAATTAATATTAATTAATTATTATCTTTATATATAAACAGCTGCTACCATACAAGGTGCAGAGGGGCGCAAAGCTGGAAATAGTCGAATTTCATTAATTACGAGCTGACTAGCAGGTAAGTGCATTTTGCAGAAGTTAATAAAAACATTCAAAGATTATTAATGTTGATTTTTTCTTTGCAGAGCACATCAACTACGGCAAGGAGACTTAGCCAAGTGGGCTGCACAG
Organism: Drosophila arizonae; assembly: GCF_054131065.1. Classification (NCBI taxonomy): domain Eukaryota; kingdom Metazoa; phylum Arthropoda; class Insecta; order Diptera; family Drosophilidae; genus Drosophila; species Drosophila arizonae. The sequence goes on from NW_028315230.1 coordinate 19,359, forward strand.
CCAATAGGGCGTATATTTAAGTTAGTTTTTAGTTAATTCAAAATGTGCATTTAAGGCGCAAGCGCCGTCACATATGTTCCGTGCACATATATATGTATGTGCCGAAAATAAAATTTTGAAATTGTGACTGAGTGTTTAATTTGTGTTTAAATAGTGTAATTACTTAACTCTGATCCCTATGTGATCCAAATACGACCCTATAGGCAGCAAGTGGTGATGGTGGTGGTAGTGGCCGCGGCATTGGCGCAATACCCTCGAAAACAGGTAGTCGTTGCGGCTGGTGGGCTGCTGCTTGTGCTGCTTCGTTGCGTTGCTGAGCCTCACGTCGGCGAAGGAATCGCTCCCTACTTTCAGTTATTTCGTCGGCCTCCCGTAGTAGTAGTCGCTGGGTGCGTAGAGCAATGTCATTGGCCAAATGCGTATTTACGAGACTCGTGTATCTTGCCAATGTTATCCGCTGTGGGATGAACGGGTCGTAGGCAATGTTTTTGGCCAAGTTGTTGGTATGGACCCGGAGTCGATCATAGTATTTGGCGCAGAGATTGTTGAGTATATCATCCGCAGATAAAACGTCCAGATCAGCTCTGATGCGCGCGTTCGAAACAAAGTACTGAGCACCAGAGATGGCTCTCAGAGCTTTGTTGTGTACGACTCGAATGCGGCTGAATTGCGCCTCAGATAGCAGAGCACCCCATACAGGCAGCGAGTATTGCCAAAGTGGAGCAACTAGCTGTCTATAAATAATAACTTTTGTCTTAAGCGTCAATTTGCTATCTTTGTTAATGAGCCAATCTATCTTTTTAAGCCTAGCCCTGACCCTAGTAACGACCGTAGTGACATGTTGTGAGAATCGTAGTTTTGTGTCTAGAGTAACGCCCAAATACGAATGTGAGGTGCCATTTTCAATAGTTTCGTTGCCAATACGAATAGCCTGATATGGCGCTATAACTCGAAGCGTATGCATGATATGCATAGTCTTGCTTGCATTAATTGTAATGCACCACTTGCTCGCCCATTCAGCCAATCTATCCATATAAGCTTGCTGTTGAATAAGCGCATCTGCTTGACGAAAGTCTGCCGAAAGAACGATGACGTCGTCAGCATAAGTGGCAATCAAAGTCCCTCGCGGATAAGCTGGCCTCGGTATATCGCTGGTGTACACATTGTACAAGATAGGCCCGAGCAAGCTACCTTGTGGCACACCAGCGTGAATTTGCTTAATACCTGAGCGACAGCCACCGTGACACTCAACAATAAAGGTGCGATCTGTTAGATAGCAGCAGAGGATGCGGTAGAGAGCATCCGGCAGTAGCCTCTTAAGCTTATACTTCAAGCCTGTATGCCACACTCGATCAAAGGCTTCTTTGATATCCATGTACACAGCAGAGCAGTATTTATGGTCATCAAACGCATTAATAATAAATTGGGTGACTCGACCCAATTGCTGTTCAGCTGAGTGCGCTTTGCGGAATCCAAATTGATGGTTTGGGATCGCATTTACAAGAGTATCTTGCTCCAGCATACGGCTCAAAATAAGATACTCGAGTATCTTTGAGAGGCCAGACAGCAGACTTATTGGCCTGTATGATGCGACGTGTTGCGTAGGCTTGCCAGGCTTATGCACCATCTTCACCATCGCTAACTTCCAGCAAGAGGGGAAATGACCCAGTCTAAAAGAGTTATTGCATATCAAGACGAGATACAGAATAGCCTTCATCGGCAGCGCTTTGATGGTGTGATTGTCAATTTGGTCCAAACCAGCCGCTTTTTTGTTCTCTAGCGTGCTGATGTGACTGATGACCTCATCCGCAGTGACTGGCCGAAATGAGACTGAAGCAGTCAAAGATGGCTGGCTAACTTGAGCCTCGATCTCGGCCAGATCACTGGGCGGCGTAGTCACGATTGGCTGAAAACGCTGCTCAAGACTCGCAGCAAATGTTTCGGCCTTCTCGGCTGTTGTCTTGCACCAGACATTTTGCGCATTAGAGCCATTGCCACTGGAGGACTTCAACAGAGGTAGATTTGGAGCAGGCTGCCGCTTGATCTCGTTGGTCAGTCGCCAGAGCTTCTGCATACTATATCTATCAGTTGGATCGATAGATCTAAATAGCTCTTCCTCATACTTCTGCCTAGCATATATGAGCTCTTTGCGTATGCGATTCGACAGCCTGTTGCAGAGCATCTTAAGCATCGGATTGCGATTTCGAGCGAGATAGCGCTTGACTTGCTTATGGGCTTCGATAAGTTGCAGAGTCTGTCTATCTACACGAAATCTAGTCCTCGTTATCTTGCGTGGGTTCTGTGCATTCGCATAGTTTGCAGCATCTTCAATATTTTTGACAAAAATATTGACCGCATCATCAACATCATCAGCACTGCTGATCTCAGTGTTGAGCAAGATTTTTTCATTTAGATAGCTCTGAAATTTGTTGACGTTGGCATTCAAATCAAGCAGGTGGCCTTTTGCTCTGCTGGTGACAGGCTTCTCAACCAGCTGAACTTGCAGCGGGAGATGATCAGAGCTGAGCTCGAAAGAGTCAGTGATGGTCAGCAAATCTCGCCTGATGCCTTTAAATAGCGCAAAGTCAATGGCAGACGGAGTTTGGCGCGAATTAAACGGAAAATGGGTGGGCGACCCAGTTGCCAGAATGTTGCAATTCACTTGTAGAATACTATTGACTAGCATTCGGCCACGGAGACAAGATCTGGCGTTGCCCCACCACTGACTTTTCGCATTCCAGTCACCACCGACTATAAAAGTGTCACCCAGAGAAGATAGCAGGTTGTGGAAATCTTGCCCAGACCAGATGACTTGCGGCGGGCAGTAGATTGAGACAATATTAATGTGACGGCCATTTTGCAGGCTGACTGAAACTTCGACAGATTGATGCGAGTCGTAAGATGTAAAGCGCATAGCATAATGACATATATGTTGTTTAATTATAAAGGCTGCACCTCCTCTGCGCCTGTTTGAGGGGTGATTTGCTAAATAAACAATATAGCCATTAATAGCAATGCTATCGCTATCAGTCAGATGCGTCTCAGACACTAGCATTATGTCTATATCGTGCTTGACGAGATATAGATTGAGCTCATTAAGCTTTTTCTTGACACCGGCAGCATTCCAAAAAGATATCTTGATGTTGTTGACACGTTGAGTTACAGCATGCTGCAGTGCAGCGCTGCGTCTACTGGCATTTGGGGAAGTGGATACATTACTAGACATTTGAAGGCTCATTGGGACCAACTCTGGCCATCAAGAAGGCAAAGACAGTGGTCATCATCTCAATGAGTTTATCTAATTTAGCCTCTAATCTAGAGCTAACTTGTACTGGCATGCTTGGCATATTCGCATTTATTGGCTGCTCGAAACGTTGAAAATGAACACCCCCACTAACAGGATGCGCACCCCCATCTATTGGTTGCGGATGCCTACGGCGCGTACTCAGACTACGGCTGCGTTTTGGCTGCGGCGGCCGCTGTGCGCTTGCCTGCCTAGGCAAACGGACTTGTTGCTGCTGCTGTTGTTGTTGCTGGCTAACTTTGGTGGCTTTTTGCCTAGACTGACGCTGTTTGCTGCTAATAGCTGCCGGTCCGACAGGCTGAGCAAATTGAAGGCCAGCCCGAAGAGCAGCCGAATAACTGGGCCCTGCACTAACAGTTTGCGGTCGTGACTGAGGGGGGGCTTGCTGTAAAAGATTTGGCATATTAGACATGTTTGGCATATTTGCTCGACTGCTCTGAGCAGCAGTAGTGGCAGCTGGCTTGGCTAAGTTGCTAATGACTTTAGCTAGTTGCGTGGCACTTTCATTTTCGCGCTTCTTGCACGCTTCTTTATAAGAAGGGCAGCCTTTGTAGCTCGCGGCATGTGGGCCGGAGCAATTGGCACACTTCGCTGGAGTTTGGTCGCCTTTTTGCTTGCCACAGTCCGTGGAAGCATGATTGGCGCCGCACTTGACGCAGGCGAAGGGGCGACGGCAATAATTCTTTGTGTGCCCAAATTTCTGGCACCTATGGCATTGGGCAATTTCGCTTGATTTGTACGGCCGCTCAATTTTTACACGCTGATTGCCAATGGCAGTTATTTGCAGCAATTCTGCGTTGTTTGCGCTGACGGCTAACTCAACCTCAAAAAGGTCAAGCGGCTCTTTGGAGAAGCGTGATTTAATGCCTCTTAAGAAGCGAACTTCGTGCCCTAATTTGGCCAACTGCTCACGAATATAGTGATCCGGAGTGGAAAAGTGCAAATGCCGGATAACGGCTCTATAGCCGCGTTCGCATTTCAACTGGTATGTGTGATTTTCAATCGAATTAACGTCGAGGTACTTTACCAATTTGCGGTGCGTAGCGATGTCCTTGCACTGCACTCTGATGCCATGGTTTGCAGCGGGCTTGGTGGTGTAGTTCTCCTGGCCGATAGCATCATCCAGGCGGATTAAAAGCGGCATTATGTCCGTGACATTTGCTAAAAATAGCGGAGCGGGCTTCGCGTTGAGTTGCGCATGGCTAGCTCCAGTTGCGGCGGCAGCGGAAGCAGCAGTAACAGCTGCAGCGGCAGCATTGGGCGGCATAGCTTGCACATTTGCAGCAGTGCGAGCTTTATTAACGAGGCCAGTTGCCTCTTGCTGTGTGTCCTCAGTCCTGGTGGTCCGTATATAGTCGTCAATTTGCTGGCAGTCTTCGTCACTGCCATCCAGATCAACTGCGCCCAGCTGCGCAGTCTTCTTCTTGGGGCTGTCGCCTTTTTCAGCAGTCCTCTTTGCTGCTCTCTCACTAGAGAGCGGCTTTGTAGCACTTTGCATTGCATTTTTTGCAGCAAGATATTCGGCGACCATAGATTCCGCAGAAGTGGATGGTTTTGCCTTTAATTGCTGAGCCGCAGCTCGAGAAGTTGTTGGTCGTGCCGTAACCACACTTTTCTTTACCGGCACTTTTAATGGCGTGGGCGCAGGCGCTAGTGGCTGCGAGTCGATTAATAATTCGACTTCCACGTCCATATCCTCGTCACCGTCATCTGCAGTATAGCCCCTAGGCATTGCAGCAATTTAATTTGCAAAATTTAATTGCAAAAAACCCGATTTAAATAGATTTAATTCACAACTTTTTTTTCTGTTTGTATGCCTTGACAGAACACACATTAATAATCTCTCTTTCCTCCATTCTCGCCCATAACAGCTGACCAGCAGCTAAATGGAGAGGAGGAGAGAATAGAGAGATATTCTTTATTCATATAATACTCTTCGTTAGCATTTTTTTTGAATTTACATGGCGCCTTAAGTTACTTAGGTCGATATTAGCCGAAACTTGCTCACATGAGCTGTTTAAATAGTCGCAAGTGCAACATTAAATTGCTGTGCAGCATTGCGTTACATATTATACAAAAGAGCAGATCAAAAACAAAAATGAATAACATTTGATGTGCTTAAATAACTAGTTTAAAACTAATGAGTAGGTTTAGTTATAATTTTTATGTAGATTAAAACAATAACAATTGATACAATTAATTAATTCATTTTACTTTTAATTCTATTTGCAGGAACACCTATAAGATGCGCAACAAACTTAGCAGTGAGAAGATCCGCTAATTGGATTTAGAGAGAAGAGTCGGGACATCGTCCGGTCATTTTCTCCATACTTGTCTAAGCTAATATAACTTTTAATTAAATTCTTGAACTTATATCTATAATTCTTTTCATTTTATCACCTTTATTTCAGTCTAAAAAGTTAAATTAAACCGCAAGTGCAATTTAGGAGAGATTGTGCAGCTGTGCGTTTATACGTTTATCGGGATGCATAAATCAAAACAAAAGGTAATTATCGAAAAATGCATAAATGGCAATGGGAATTTACAATTAGTTATAAAATGTGAGTAATAGTGCTTAAAAATGTACTAGTATATACTATTATAGCAAATAATTATTTATTAAATGGTAAGCTTTCATTTCATTAATATTCTTATATATTCATTTCATAGCGATATTTGTGCAAAAATATCACAAGTGCTATCACATATGTGGTTTCAGTTGCAATATTACTAATATTATTTTTAATTTGGATTAATATAGTTTATAGTTGATTAAGAAATAATAAATTTGAATTCCAATAAGTTTTTCTTTTCATTTTGTCTTATAGAACTATCGCAAAAAAAAAAAAACAATCGCGAAGAGAGGTTGTGCACCCCTGGTATGCATATCGATATGCACAGATAAAAACATATGTTTGAAGAACATATGATGAAAAGGCAGAGTGCAATTTATTGCAAAAGTTGCAACTGAAAGAGATGAGTATGGATTCTAATAAGAATAATGAGATAATTATTAATAATTAGATATTAATTAATTTCTGTTTGTATGCCTTGACAGAACACACATTAATAATCTCTCTTTCCTCCATTCTCGCCCATAACAGCTGACCAGCAGCTAAATGGAGAGGAGGAGAGAATAGAGAGATATTCTTTATTCATATAATACTCTTCGTTAGCATTTTTTTTGAATTTACATGGCGCCTTAAGTTACTTAGGTCGATATTAGCCGAAACTTGCTCACATGAGCTGTTTAAATAGTCGCAAGTGCAACATTAAATTGCTGTGCAGCATTGCGTTACATATTATACAAAAGAGCAGATCAAAAACAAAAATGAATAACATTTGATGTGCTTAAATAACTAGTTTAAAACTAATGAGTAGGTTTAGTTATAATTTTTATGTAGATTAAAACAATAACAATTGATACAATTAATTAATTCATTTTACTTTTAATTCTATTTGCAGGAACACCTATAAGATGCGCAACAAACTTAGCAGTGAGAAGATCCGCTAATTGGATTTAGAGAGAAGAGTCGGGACATCGTCCGGTCATTTTCTCCATACTTGTCTAAGCTAATATAACTTTTAATTAAATTCTTGAACTTATATCTATAATTCTTTTCATTTTATCACCTTTATTTCAGTCTAAAAAGTTAAATTAAACCGCAAGTGCAATTTAGGAGAGATTGTGCAGCTGTGCGTTTATACGTTTATCGGGATGCATAAATCAAAACAAAAGGTAATTATCGAAAAATGCATAAATGGCAATGGGAATTTACAATTAGTTATAAAATGTGAGTAATAGTGCTTAAAAATGTACTAGTATATACTATTATAGCAAATAATTATTTATTAAATGGTAAGCTTTCATTTCATTAATATTCTTATATATTCATTTCATAGCGATATTTGTGCAAAAATATCACAAGTGCTATCACATATGTGGTTTCAGTTGCAATATTACTAATATTATTTTTAATTTGGATTAATATAGTTTATAGTTGATTAAGAAATAATAAATTTGAATTCCAATAAGTTTTTCTTTTCATTTTGTCTTATAGAACTATCGCAAAAAAAAAAAACAATCGCGAAGAGAGGTTGTGCACCCCTGGTATGCATATCGATATGCACAGATAAAAACATATGTTTGAAGAACATATGATGAAAAGGCAGAGTGCAATTTATTGCAAAAGTTGCAACTGAAAGAGATGAGTATGGATTCTAATAAGAATAATGAGATAATTATTAATAATTAGATATTAATTAATAAATTATTCATCTGTTTCAGCAATTTCTCCCAAGTGCAAGTGAACGTGTGTTCGACAGGCCGAAGAAGTGAGTGACGCAAAATGGCTGCGAGGTAATGTTAATTATACATATATATATATAAGTGTTTATACTTAATGTTGTTTTGTTTTTATTTGCAGGGAATCATCCGGTGGAACGAGAGGTAGCAGCTGAGAAGACTCCACATCCCAATCACCGAGCAGTGCCGCCAGTTTAGTTAAGTTGATTGTGTAGTTTAAGCCAGTGCATTGTAGTGTTGTTTTGCTGCATGTGTGTATGTGCATACGTGCCAAATAAAACTTTAATTGAATATAAAATTCAATTTGAGTTTTATTTGTTAGGATACCCTTTGCAGATAGGATATGTGAGGACGACCAGTTTCCAGGTAAGTTGCTTGCATATACCAATGGCCAATTGGAATTTTAATGCAGATTTATGTTCTTTTTTAGCGTATATGCTTGCAATCAGTTGCTGGGGAAGGACCAGCCTGCATCGGCCGAAGAATCTCCTGGATTTGTGTTGTGTGTGCGCGAAGTGCTCGCTGTGGGTGGCAGTGGCGCCAGTTGCCGAAAGATTGGCAGGCGCGACTGCGAGGCAGTAGCGTCGCCTATATTTTGTGTCGCCCCAGAGGTGGGGGTGTGTGGGACTGCGTCATACGATGGCGCGCCGTTGCGACGAGCCTCATTTCTGCGTCGCGCTGCCATTCTGCGAAGATTTTCGCTGGAGTTGCGGGTTGAGGCCGGATATGACCTCGTGAATCTCTCTGCTAAAATGTTTTTTTTTTCTGTTCGTATGTTACAAGAGAACACACAATAATGATCTCCCCTTCTTCCCATCTCAAACATGATCAGCTGTCCTGCAGCTGCATGGCGAGGGGAAGAGAGAGTGGAGATACTTTTTATTCAAACAATACTTTACAATAGCATTTCTTAAGAATATGATTAGCGCCTATAGATACTTAAAAGTATACAAAAGGTCGATATTTGTCGTAACTTTTCATAATATGAATTAATTTAAATAGCAATAAGTGCACAAAAATAACAGTGCAGCTTAATTTTACAAAATATAAAGATAAAGAGCAAATTTAAGGTAATAAGATACAAAAGAGTGCTTGAATAGCTGATAATAGACTAAGTAGTTAATTAAGATTAATATTTTACAATAGTAAGAAGTAGCATTATTTAATATAATTCAGATATTTCATTTATAAGCATCTGCAAGATGCAGTGAGAAATCAGCTCAAAGTGGCCAATTGGAGTTATAGAGAAAAGTCGAGACAAGGTCTGGTCATTTTCTCCATTACATGTATAAGTTAAAAAATAGTTTTAATTGCATAAAGTTAATAAAAATTGATAAGAATAATAATATACTTTACATATTTACATTTAAGTTTCAATGGCTATAAGAATCTGCACAACTGTCAACACAAAGTGCAAAGTTGTTACATATGTAATTATCGGCGAGTTATCGAATGTAATAACATGAATATATGGCAAGTAAAAGACTATGAACAATAAGAATTAACAATAGATAATAATTATTGGCGATAAGATCTAGAGTTAGTGTAATTAATTAATTTACTAGTATTTTTAATTATTATTAAGTTTAGTTTACATATTTACAATGCATATATAGCAATAATAGTGCAATGTATCGCATATGCATACATATATTTTAATTTAGTTGCTGCTATAATATAATTGTTTTTAATTTAATTATATATAGTTATAAGTTTATAGGATTTAATAATTTGAATAAAAATTAGCTTTTCAATTCGTTTTAGTAGTTTTGATTTCAAAAGTATTAATTCAATATATTGCAAGTGCAATTGTACATGTGACGATGCATCCCTGGTTATATGTAAATACCTATCGGAGTGCACAATCAAAACAAAACAAAGTCAGCTGATTGCAAATTGCATTAAATGCAAATTTGATGCTGCTAATTGATACATGTGTATAAATATTAATAAGTAAGTAAGTGAAATTAATAATATTAAAAATGTATACTGATTAATTGCTGTCTTTTTATATATATAGCTGCTGCAGTGCAAAATGCAAGGGAGCTCAGAAACTGAAGACAGAGGAATTGCATAGATTGCGATCAGACTGGCTGGTATGTGAGTTTTGCAAAATTTAATAAAAGTGTTAAAAGATTTCTAATGTTGATTTTTCTTTGCAGAGTACAACCACTAGAGCAAGGAGAACTAGCCAAGTGGGCTCCGCGGCCAATAGGGCATTTATTTAAGTTAGTTTCAGGCTCATTCAAATTGTACATATGTTGTAGGCGCAAGCACCACTATATATGTTCGCTGCACATATGTATATATGTGCTGAAAATAAACTTTTGAGCTGAAAATAGACATCTAAATTGTATGTTATTTGTTGGTTTAGTTACTCTTCTAAGTAAATAGTGCAATAGCCTGTTGCTAATTGTGATATTTGTATATACAAATGATCAATTTGAGTGACAATTAGATTTGATACTTATTTGTGTGTCTGGCTAGAAGCCTCTTGAGAAGAGTAGATTTAATCAGTCCGGTAGGTCATCTAGGTCGATGATGGGTGGGCGCATGGGGGCCATGGTGGGTGGTAACGGCGCCAACTGCTGGAATATAGGCAGGCGCGGCTGCAAAGCAGCTGCGTCACCTATATTATGAGCCACTCCAGAAGCAGGTGTGTGTGCAGCCAGGCCGATCGGTGGAGCATTGTTGCGTCGATTCTCACTGGAGTTGCGAGGAGGATCTGGATACGATCTCGTGAATCGCTCCGCTATTAGTCGTCGGCTGTGCTCGCGAAAGGTGATCGGGCCATACTCTGGCGGATGTAGGCGACGGTATCTTTCTCTAAACTCAGCATTTTCATCAGCTTCTCTTTGCCGCTGTCGCTGACTGCGCAGAGCAATATCATCAGCCAGCAGAGTGTTAATGAGATTCGTGTATCTGGGCATAGTTAGCCGCTGTGGGATGAACGGATCATAGACAATCTTTCTAGCATCGTTGTTGCTGTGTACACGTAGTCTGTCGAAGTACTTTGTGCAGAGATTATTGAATATTTCATCAGCAGACAAGACATCCAGTGCAGATCTGATGCGTGCATTAGAGACAAAGTACTGAGCACCAGATATGGCTCTTAAAGCTTTATCGTGAATAACTCTGATGCGGCTGAATTGGGTCTCGGATAGAAGAGCACCCCATACAGGTAGCGAGTATTGCCATAGTGGGGCAACAAGCTGCTTGTATATGATAGTTTTAGTTTTTAGTAGATAGTTTACTATCTTTATTAATGAGCCAATCTATCTTTTTAAGCCTAGCCCTAACCCTAGTAACGACCGTAGTGACATGTTGAGTGAGGCGCAGTCTAGAATCTAACGTAACGCCCAGATATGGATGCGAGGTGCCATTTTCAATAGTTTCGTTGCCGATGCGAATAGCCTGATATGGTGCTATAGGCCTGAGTGTATGCATGATGTGCATAGTTTTATTCGCATTAATTGTAATGCACCACTTGCGCGCCCATTCAGCCAGTCTATCCATGTAAGCTTGCTGTGAGTTAAGCGCATCTGCTTGTCGATAGTCTGCTGCAAGAACAATGACGTCATCAGCATAGGTGGCAATACGAACTCCATGAAGACAAGTTGTAGCTGGTATATCGCTGGTGTATATATTATACAGCACTGGCCCAAGCAGGCTGCCTTGTGGCACACCAGCGTGAATCTGCCTGATTCCTGAGCGACATCCACCGTGGCACTCAACAATAAAAGAGCGATCTGTTAGATAGCAACAGAGAATGCGATAGAGAGCGATCGGCAGTAGTGACTTGAGTTTGTATTTCAAGCCTGTATGCCACACTCGATCAAAAGCTTCTTTAATGTCCATATAGACAGCAGAGCAGTATTTATGGTCATCAAATGCTTTAATAATGTACTGGGTGACTCGACCCAATTGCTGTTCAGCTGAGTGAGCTTTGCGGAATCCGAATTGATGGCTTGGAATCGCATTTATAAGAGCATCTTGCTCAAGCATACGGCTCAATATTAAGTGCTCCAGTATCTTCGAGAGGCCAGATAGAAGACTTATTGGCCTGTATGATGAAACATGTTGCGTAGGCTTGCCAGGCTTGTGCACCATCTTCACCATCGCTAGCTTCCAGCAAGAGGGGAAATGACCCAGTCTAAAGGAGTTGTTGCAGATCAAAACAAGATACAAAATAGCCTTCATTGGCAGCGCTTTGATGGTGTGGTTATCAATTTGATCCAATCCAGCCGCTTTCTTGTTCTCAAGCGTGCTGATGTGACTGATGACTTCAGCCGCAGTGACTGGCCGAAAAGAGACTGAAGGAGTCAAAGATGGCTGGCTAACTTGAGCCTCAATCTCAGCCAGATCACTGGGCGACGTGGTCACGATGGGATGGAATCGCTGTTCAAGACTTGCAGCAAATGTTTCAGCCTTCTCGGCAGTAGTCTTGCACCAAACGTTATGAGCGTTAGAGCCATTGCCACTGGAGGACTTCAATAGCGGTAGATTTGGGGCAGGCTGTCGCTTAATTTCGTTGGTCAGTCGCCAGAGTTTCTGCATACTATATCTATCAGTTGGATCGATAGATCTAAATAGCTCTTCCTCATACTTCTGCCTAGCATCTATGAGCTCTTTGCGAATGCGATTCGACAGCCTGTTGCAGAGCTGCTTCGCCAAAGGATTGCGATTTCGAACGAGATAGCGCTTGATTTGCTTGTGGGCCTCGACAAGTTGCAGAGTCTGTCTATTAACTCGAAATCTAGCTCTCGTTATCTTGCGTGGGCTCTGTGGATTCGCATAGTTTGCAGCATCTTCAATGTTTTTGACGAAAATATTAACAGCATCATCGACGTCGTCCTCACTGTTGATCTCAGTGTTGAGCAAGATTCTGTCGTTTAGATAGCTCTGGAATCTGTTAATGTTTGCATTCAGATGCAGAAGATGGCCTTTTGCTTTGCTAGTGATTGGCTTCTCGACCAGCTGAACTTGCAACGGAAGATGGTCAGAGCTGAGCTCAAATGAGTCAGAGATGGCCAGCAATTCACGCCTGATGCCTTTAAAAAGCGCAAAGTCAATGGCAGACGGAGTTTGGCGTGCATTAAATGGATAATGGGTGGGCGATCCAGTTGCCAAGATGTTGCAGTTCACTTGCAGGATACTGTTGACTAGTGTGCGGCCACGGATACAGGCTCTGGCGTTGCCCCACCACTGACTTTTCGCGTTCCAGTCACCACCGACTATAAAAGTGTCACCCAGAGCTAATAGCAGGTTGTTGAAATCTTGTCCAGACCAAATGAGTTGCGGCGGGCAGTAGATAGCTACGATGTTGATGTGTCTGCCGTTTTGCAAGCTGACTGAAACTTCAACAGATTGATGCGAGTCATTTGATGTACAACGCATCGCATAATGGCATATATTTTGTTTAATTATGAAAGCTGCACCTCCTCTCCTCCTGTTTGAGGGGTGGTTTGCTAAATAAACGATATAGCCATTGATAGCAATGCTATCGCTATCAATCAGATGCGTCTCAGACACAAGCATAATGTCTATATCGTGCTTGACGAGATACAGATTGAGCTCATTAAGTTTTTTCTTGACACCAGCAGCATTCCAGAAAGATATCTTGATGTTGTTGACACGTTGAGATACGCGAGGCTGCAGTGCAGCGCTGCGTCTACTGGCATTTGGGGAAGTGGATATGTTGTTAGACATTAGAGCTCTCAATGGGACCAAATTTGGCCAACAGGAAGGCCATGAGGTTGGTCAGCAAATCAATAATTTTATCCGATTTGTCGCGATTCTGATTGGGCACTAATCTGGGGCCAGCTTGCACTGACATACTTGGCATATTCGCATTCATTGGCTGCTCGAAACGTTGAGGATAAACACCCCCACTATTAGGATGCGCACCCCCATCTATGTGTTGTGGGCGCCTACGGCGCGTGCTCAGGCTGCGGCTACGCATTTGCTGCAGCGGCCGCTGTGCGCTTGTCTGCCTAGGCAAACGTACTTGTTGCTGCTGCTGTTGTTGATGCATGAGTTGTTGTTGTTGTTGGCTACGTTTGGTGGCTTTTTGTCTGGACTGACGCTGTTTGCTGCTAATTGCTGCCGGCCCGATAGGCTGAGCAAACTCTAAACCCGCCCGAAGGGCAGCCGAATAGCTGGGCCCACTAACTGTTTGCGGTCGTGACTGAGGGGGGACTTGCTGTAAAAGATTTGGCATATTTAACAAATTGGGCATATTTGGGCGACTGCTCTGAGCAGTTGCAGTGGGAGCAGGCTTGGCTAGATTGTTAATAATCTTTGCTAGCTGCTTGGCGCCTTCGTTTTCGCGCTTCTTGCACGCTTCTTTATAAGAAGGGCAACCTTTGTAGCTCGCGGCGTGGGGGCCAGAGCAGTTGGCACACTTCGCTGGTGTTTGGTCACCTTTCTGCCTGCCACAGTCCGTGGAAGCATGATTTTCGCCGCACTTGACGCAGGCAAATGGGCGACGGCAGTAATTTTTTGTATGCCCAAATTTCTGGCACCTATGGCACTGAGCGACTTCGCTAGATTTGTACGGCTTCTCAATTTTAACGCGCTGATTGCCGATGGCAGTGATTTGCAAGAATTCAGCATTATTGGCACTGGGTACTAACTCGACTTCAAAGAGATCAAGTGGCTCCTTAGTAAAGCGAGATTTAATGCCTCTTAAGAAGCGAACTTGATGCCCTAAGTTGGCTAGTTTCTCACGGATATAGTGGTCCGGAGTGGAGTAGTGCAAATCACGAATAATGGCTCTGAAGCCGCGCTCGCTTTTCAACTGGAAGGTATAGTTTTCAACTTTATTTACTTCAAGGTACTTTACCAGTTTGCGATAAGTAGCGACGTCCTTGCACTGCACTCTAATACCATGGTTGGCCGTACGAGAGGTGCTATAATTGTCCTGACCGATGGCTTCGTCCAGGCGGATTAGCAGCGACAAGATGTCAGTGACATTTGCCAGGAATAGTGGCGCAGGCTTCACGTTGGGGGGAGCGTCGCGTACACCAGTAGTAGTGGAAGGTGGAGTAATTTGCACATTACTAGTGATGCAAACTTTATTGGCGAGGCTGGCTGCCTCCTGCTGTGTGTTCTCAGCACTTGTAGTTGGAACGTGGGCGTCAGATGGCGGGATCTCTACATCACTTTTTCAGCCTGCATGCGAGGGAATCACATACACAATTGCCCTGCTTTTTCTCGCCTCAAGCTTTAGGCTGCCCAGCAGCGTAAAGGTGAGAGAAGAAGGAACAGGGTGTCTTTATTCATTTCTCAGTGCTTTGCATTAGTACTTTCTAGAAATTAGTTGGCAGCTTATTTACAATTCACTTATGTGGTAAGTATTATAAGCTAGTAGTAGGCGAAACTTAATATAAGTGTTTATTAATAAAGTTTGAATTTTACAAATAAATGAGTGTTTTCTTTTTTATATACATATATATATCTATCTAGTAAGGTTATAGTTATTTATACAGATTTATTTTGGTGGGGAAGAGTAAAGACTAAGTCAGATTTTCTTCGTTAAATTCAATTTAGATTACTGTTCTTTAAATACAATTTGGTTTACTATTCTTTAAATTTAATTTGGATTACTATTCTTAAATTTAATTACATTTAGCTGGTTTGTTAGTTGTTAATTTGATAACTCTAGAGACGTCATCAGTCGCTGTCATCCGGTCTTCAGTGGTCCGGGGGGGAAGGCAGAAGAAGGCGCTGCTGTCGATGCTCTTATTTGTAGCTATGTCCAGGTTGTAAGTACTCAGTGGATCCAGGAGAGAGGCTAGTCTGAGACTTGCTATTTATTCATAGGCACCCTTTATTTTCTGGCTTTTGCTTACTTTGTTTCTTTCCGCAGTATTCGTCTTTATTTAGAATTTGTTATACCGTGATTGCTTGCTAGATTATTTATTTGCTTTGCTTGATCTTTTTGAAATTTTTATTTATTGTTTTTATTGTTGGTTTTATTAGTAAGAATATTAATTTATTATTGGCTTGCTATGGGCTTTAACTTTGTTTATATTTAAGTTTTTGGATTTATTATTATTGTTATTATTATTTTTTTTTTTTTTTTTAAATCTCTTTTTTTTGTTAGTTTTGACTGCAAGATTCACTCAGTAGCGTGTATAGCGAGGTGGGTATATTATTAAAATATCGTGTCTTAGTTATAAGTTTATTTATTCGTTTTGTTTATCCATTTTAACATTTGTTTTATTTATTAATTTATTGCTAAGTGTTTTTATTATTTGCTTTGTTAAGTCGGTTATTTATTTATAATTATGCTTGTTAAGTGTATTAATTTTGTTTTTACTTAGGGTTTAGCACTTTTATTAATAAGTTTTGTTGCGAGTGTTGCATATGTAAGTAGAAGTTTAGCCCGTTTAGTTTTGTTGCTTGTGTTTATAGTCTTAATTTGCAGGAGGCATTAGTTGAGGCGGCCATGTTGTAAGATTGGTAAGTACATATTTGTTTTCGTCGTTTACTTGCAAATTTATTATATTAAGTTGAGATCATTTAAAATTGTCGGCAAGAGAACTTCAACTGCATGTATTTCGATGATTTATTTTATTGGATCATAGAATTATTTGTATTCGCGCGAGGTATTTGTTATATTTGCGTGTGCTAGCGTAGCTTGCGCGTCAATTTATCTTTGAGTAGGGTTGCTTACTTTATCATTATCGAGTTTTAGTATTTTGTACAGTTTTATCGTTATCGAATTTTTAACATTTTGTGTATTTTCAGCTTTGTTCTTATTTGGTGTCTGGATTCGCTTCGGTAAGTAGTTTCAATTTATTAGGATTCAGGAGTTAATTATTGTTTGGTGAGTACTGTGTTATAGTTTAAAGTTGTTTGTATTATTTCAGTGTAATTTGTTTCATTGCAGGTGGCACCAGAGAGGACTGCCAAGTTGATGATGGCTGGGTAAGTATGTGCTTTTATATGTAGCAAAAAGGACTGGCTTTATTATTATAAATCTTTTTATTTCCAGATAAGACGTGGAAAGTTACCGAGTCTGATTTTATAGTATATACATAGGTTATTTGTTATTCTTAGGTTATTGTTTTGTTTGTAGAATTGTCATTAGTTTTTTGTTTACTTGTATCCCTTAGTGTGAGTTATTGTTTGTTTAGACTTTGTTTCATTTAGTGATTTTTAGGCTTTTAGGAATATTTGTCTTGTTATTTAGTGTAGTAATTTAAGATTGCATTTGCCTGGTGTAATTTGAGTTTTAATATATGGCGCAGAGTATTTGTTTCCTTTGTGGCTATCGAATTTTGTCAAATAGCGTACTTTAGGATGTGTTCATACTAGGTGTTTATGTTTGGATTATATTATGCTTATTTAGTTTACGCAGGTAACTAAGTTGTTGTTTAATAGGTCTTTTATAATTTATAAATTTTTATTTTTATTTTATTTTATTTATTTATTTATTTTATTTCATTTATTTGTTTTATTTTATTTTTATTATTTTTTTATGAGCAGTACGTGCGAGGGTGGGTATCAAAGTTGCTTCCTTTTGTTTCTTGTTGAAGATGTCTGCTTTGTCAGCTTCTTTTCTTCGCTTAGACTTGTCTTGTTCTCAGTATTAGCGTTTGATTTAGTTTTTGGTTGTTATGTGCTATATATATTTATTGTTTGATTTATTATTATTATTATTATTATTTTTATTTTTATTTTATTTTTTTTTTTTTTCCATATCTGATTGTTGTTTTATTAGTGATGTTATTATTATTAGTTAGTTATAGTGTAATTACTAGTTAGTTGTATTGTATTATATTATTAGTTATTTAGAATTGCATTAATATGTTTTGTATTTGTGGGGAATATTGTATAATGTTGTTATTATTAGTTAGTTATAGTGAATTATGTTATTTCTTTGTAGCTGTGAATTATTTATTAGGTAGCTATAGGTGTGAAGCTAGGTTGGAGAGCGATTGTTTATTTTCCTTCTAGAAAATAATTTTATAGTTTCCCAGTTTTTATCAATTAGAGGGCTTTATAGTTTAAAGGTACGTGATGAGAATTATTGATTGCAAGCTGTTGTCTAGTCTAGTTATTTTTTATTTTTTGTTTTTTTGTTTTTTTTTTGTTTGTTTTTTTTTTTTGTTGTTGTTTTTATTTTAGTTTAGATTTTGCAGCGAGCAGCTTGTTGATTTTAAGTATTAATTTGACTATTGTGTGATTTTAATTCAACAGTAAACTTTTAATGAGTTTGTATTAAGTGTTCGTGTTAGGTTAATGAGAGTATAAACTGCTTACGAAGCTTGTGAGTGGGTAAGCGTTTTGGTGTATCTTGTTGTACAAGCAATAGATTTAGTGTTTGGTTGTTGTGTGCTATATATTTTTATTATTTAATTTTGTCTGATTGTTGATTAATTAATTATGTTATTATTATAAGTTAGTTATATTGCAATTACTAGTTAGTTATATTGAATTATATTGCCAGATATTTATGATTGCTTTAATATGTTAGAGTAGTCAAATAGTTTATCAGTTTTTATGATTTAAGTGCTTGTAGTTTGTAGATGTGAGGATTATTGTATATTATTGTTGTTATAAGTTAGTTATAGAATTATGTTATTTGTTTGCTGCGGTATAGATAGTTGTAGGTGTGCGGGCAAGTTGCAGAGCATTTGTTTATTTTTCTTATTAGAGTATAATTTCATAGCTTCCCAGTTTTGTACAAATAGGGGACATTATAGTTTAAAGGTAAGTTATGAGAATTATTGATTACGAACTGTTGTCTAATCTAGTTATTTTTTATTTTATTTTATTATTTTTATTTTATTTTTAATTTATTTTATTATTATTATTTTTTTTTTTTTTTTTTTTTTTTGTTTTTTTTTGTTTTAGTTTAGATTTTGCAGCAAGCAGCTTGTTGATTGTAAGTATTAATTTGTCTATTTTGTTTCTTTAATTCAGCAGCAAAATTTTAGTGAGTTGTATCTTTCAGATAGCGCTTGAAGATGGCACTGTCTAGCATTTGTATTAAGTGTTCGTGTCTGATTAATGAGAGTATAAACTGCTTACGAGGCTTGTGTGTGGGTAAGCGTCTTGATGTCTTGTTGATTGTAAGTATTAGTTTGTCTTTTTTGTGTCTTTAATTCAGCAGTAAAATTTTAATGAGTTGTATCTTTCAGATAGCGCTTGAAGATGGCACTGTCTAGCATTTGTATTAAGTGTTCCTGTTTGATTAATGAGAGTATAAATTTCAGCCTGCATGCGAGGGAATCACATACACAATTGCCCTGCTTTTTCTCGCCTCAAGCTTTAGGCTGCCCAGCAGCGTAAAGGTGAGAGAAGAAGGAACAGGGTGTCTTTATTCATTTCTCAGTGCTTTGCATTAGTACTTTCTAGAAATTAGTTGGCAGCTTATTTACAATTCACTTATGTGGTAAGTATTATAAGCTAGTAGTAGGCGAAACTTAATATAAGTGTTTATTAATAAAGTTTGAATTTTACAAATAAATGAGTGTTTTCTTTTTTATATACATATATATATCTATCTAGTAAGGTTATAGTTATTTATACAGATTTATTTTGGTGGGGAAGAGTAAAGACTAAGTCAGATTTTCTTCGTTAAATTCAATTTAGATTACTGTTCTTTAAATACAATTTGGTTTACTATTCTTTAAATTTAATTTGGATTACTATTCTTAAATTTAATTACATTTAGCTGGTTTGTTAGTTGTTAATTTGATAACTCTAGAAACGTCATCAGTCGCTGTCATCCGGTCTTCAGTGGTCCGGGGGGGAAGGCAGAAGAAGGCGCTGCTGTCGATGCTCTTATTTGTAGCTATGTCCAGGTTGTAAGTACTCAGTGGATCCAGGAGAGAGGCTAGTCTGAGACTTGCTATTTATTCATAGGCACCCTTTATTTTCTGGCTTTTGCTTACTTTGTTTCTTTCCGCAGTATTCGTCTTTATTTAGAATTTGTTATACCGTGATTGCTTGCTAGATTATTTATTTGCTTTGCTTGATCTTTTTGAAATTTTTATTTATTGTTTTTATTGTTGGTTTTATTAGTAAGAATATTAATTTATTATTGGCTTGCTATGGGCTTTAACTTTGTTTATATTTAAGTTTTTGGATTTATTATTATTGTTATTATTATTTTTTTTTTTTTTTAAATCTCTTTTTTTTTGTTAGTTTTGACTGCAAGATTCACTCAGTAGCGTGTATAGCGAGGTGGGTATATTATTAAAATATCGTGTCTTAGTTATAAGTTTATTTATTCGTTTTGTTTATCCATTTTAACATTTGTTTTATTTATTAATTTATTGCTAAGTGTTTTTATTATTTGCTTTGTTAAGTCGGTTATTTATTTATAATTATGCTTGTTAAGTGTATTAATTTTGTTTTTACTTAGGGTTTAGCACTTTTATTAATAAGTTTTGTTGCGAGTGTTGCATATGTAAGTAGAAGTTTAGCCCGTTTAGTTTTGTTGCTTGTGTTTATAGTCTTAATTTGCAGGAGGCATTAGTTGAGGCGGCCATGTTGTAAGATTGGTAAGTACATATTTGTTTTCGTCGTTTACTTGCAAATTTATTATATTAAGTTGAGATCATTTAAAATTGTCGGCAAGAGAACTTCAACTGCATGTATTTCGATGATTTATTTTATTGGATCATAGAATTATTTGTATTCGCGCGAGGTATTTGTTATATTTGCGTGTGCTAGCGTAGCTTGCGCGTCAATTTATCTTTGAGTAGGGTTGCTTACTTTATCATTATCGAGTTTTAGTATTTTGTACAGTTTTATCGTTATCGAATTTTTAACATTTTGTGTATTTTCAGCTTTGTTCTTATTTGGTGTCTGGATTCGCTTCGGTAAGTAGTTTCAATTTATTAGGATTCAGGAGTTAATTATTGTTTGTTGAGTACTGTGTTATAGTTTAAAGTTGTTTGTATTATTTCAGTGTAATTTGTTTCATTGCAGGTGGCACCAGAGAGGACTGCCAAGTTGATGATGGCTGGGTAAGTATGTGCTTTTATATGTAGCAAAAAGGACTGGCTTTATTATTATAAATCTTTTTATTTCCAGATAAGACGTGGAAAGTTACCGAGTCTGATTTTATAGTATATACATAGGTTATTTGTTATTCTTAGGTTATTGTTTTGTTTGTAGAATTGTCATTAGTTTTTTGTTTACTTGTATCCCTTAGTGTGAGTTATTGTTTGTTTAGACTTTGTTTCATTTAGTGATTTTTAGGCTTTTAGGAATATTTGTCTTGTTATTTAGTGTAGTAATTTAAGATTGCATTTGCCTGGTGTAATTTGAGTTTTAATATATGGCGCAGAGTATTTGTTTCCTTTGTGGCTATCGAATTTTGTCAAATAGCGTACTTTAGGATGTGTTCATACTAGGTGTTTATGTTTGGATTATATTATGCTTATTTAGTTTACGCAGGTAACTAAGTTGTTGTTTAATAGGTCTTTTATAATTTATAAATTTTTATTTTTATTTTATTTTATTTATTTATTTATTTTATTTCATTTATTTGTTTTATTTTATTTTTATTATTTTTTTATGAGCAGTACGTGCGAGGGTGGGTATCAAAGTTGCTTCCTTTTGTTTCTTGTTGAAGATGTCTGCTTTGTCAGCTTCTTTTCTTCGCTTAGACTTGTCTTGTTCTCAGTATTAGCGTTTGATTTAGTTTTTGGTTGTTATGTGCTATATATATTTATTGTTTGATTTATTATTATTATTATTATTATTTTTATTTTTATTTTATTTTTTTTTTTTTCCATATCTGATTGTTGTTTTATTAGTGATGTTATTATTATTAGTTAGTTATAGTGTAATTACTAGTTAGTTGTATTGTATTATATTATTAGTTATTTAGAATTGCATTAATATGTTTTGTATTTGTGGGGAATATTGTATAATGTTGTTATTATTAGTTAGTTATAGTGAATTATGTTATTTCTTTGTAGCTGTGAATTATTTATTAGGTAGCTATAGGTGTGAAGCTAGGTTGGAGAGCGATTGTTTATTTTCCTTCTAGAAAATAATTTTATAGTTTCCCAGTTTTTATCAATTAGAGGGCTTTATAGTTTAAAGGTACGTGATGAGAATTATTGATTGCAAGCTGTTGTCTAGTCTAGTTATTTTTTATTTTTTGTTTTTTTGTTTTTTTTTTTGTTTGTTTTTTTTTTTTTGTTGTTGTTTTTATTTTAGTTTAGATTTTGCAGCGAGCAGCTTGTTGATTTTAAGTATTAATTTGACTATTGTGTGATTTTAATTCAACAGTAAACTTTTAATGAGTTTGTATTAAGTGTTCGTGTTAGGTTAATGCTGCATGCGAGGGAATCACATACACAATTGCCCTGCTTTTTCTCGCCTCAAGCTTTAGGCTGCCCAGCAGCGTAAAGGTGAGAGAAGAAGGAACAGGGTGTCTTTATTCATTTCTCAGTGCTTTGCATTAGTACTTTCTAGAAATTAGTTGGCAGCTTATTTACAATTCACTTATGTGGTAAGTATTATAAGCTAGTAGTAGGCGAAACTTAATATAAGTGTTTATTAATAAAGTTTGAATTTTACAAATAAATGAGTGTTTTCTTTTTTATATACATATATATATCTATCTAGTAAGGTTATAGTTATTTATACAGATTTATTTTGGTGGGGAAGAGTAAAGACTAAGTCAGATTTTCTTCGTTAAATTCAATTTAGATTACTGTTCTTTAAATACAATTTGGTTTACTATTCTTTAAATTTAATTTGGATTACTATTCTTAAATTTAATTACATTTAGCTGGTTTGTTAGTTGTTAATTTGATAACTCTAGAAACGTCATCAGTCGCTGTCATCCGGTCTTCAGTGGTCCGGGGGGGAAGGCAGAAGAAGGCGCTGCTGTCGATGCTCTTATTTGTAGCTATGTCCAGGTTGTAAGTACTCAGTGGATCCAGGAGAGAGGCTAGTCTGAGACTTGCTATTTATTCATAGGCACCCTTTATTTTCTGGCTTTTGCTTACTTTGTTTCTTTCCGCAGTATTCGTCTTTATTTAGAATTTGTTATACCGTGATTGCTTGCTAGATTATTTATTTGCTTTGCTTGATCTTTTTGAAATTTTTATTTATTGTTTTTATTGTTGGTTTTATTAGTAAGAATATTAATTTATTATTGGCTTGCTATGGGCTTTAACTTTGTTTATATTTAAGTTTTTGGATTTATTATTATTGTTATTATTATTTTTTTTTTTTTTAAATCTCTTTTTTTTTGTTAGTTTTGACTGCAAGATTCACTCAGTAGCGTGTATAGCGAGGTGGGTATATTATTAAAATATCGTGTCTTAGTTATAAGTTTATTTATTCGTTTTGTTTATCCATTTTAACATTTGTTTTATTTATTAATTTATTGCTAAGTGTTTTTATTATTTGCTTTGTTAAGTCGGTTATTTATTTATAATTATGCTTGTTAAGTGTATTAATTTTGTTTTTACTTAGGGTTTAGCACTTTTATTAATAAGTTTTGTTGCGAGTGTTGCATATGTAAGTAGAAGTTTAGCCCGTTTAGTTTTGTTGCTTGTGTTTATAGTCTTAATTTGCAGGAGGCATTAGTTGAGGCGGCCATGTTGTAAGATTGGTAAGTACATATTTGTTTTCGTCGTTTACTTGCAAATTTATTATATTAAGTTGAGATCATTTAAAATTGTCGGCAAGAGAACTTCAACTGCATGTATTTCGATGATTTATTTTATTGGATCATAGAATTATTTGTATTCGCGCGAGGTATTTGTTATATTTGCGTGTGCTAGCGTAGCTTGCGCGTCAATTTATCTTTGAGTAGGGTTGCTTACTTTATCATTATCGAGTTTTAGTATTTTGTACAGTTTTATCGTTATCGAATTTTTAACATTTTGTGTATTTTCAGCTTTGTTCTTATTTGGTGTCTGGATTCGCTTCGGTAAGTAGTTTCAATTTATTAGGATTCAGGAGTTAATTATTGTTTGTTGAGTACTGTGTTATAGTTTAAAGTTGTTTGTATTATTTCAGTGTAATTTGTTTCATTGCAGGTGGCACCAGAGAGGACTGCCAAGTTGATGATGGCTGGGTAAGTATGTGCTTTTATATGTAGCAAAAAGGACTGGCTTTATTATTATAAATCTTTTTATTTCCAGATAAGACGTGGAAAGTTACCGAGTCTGATTTTATAGTATATACATAGGTTATTTGTTATTCTTAGGTTATTGTTTTGTTTGTAGAATTGTCATTAGTTTTTTGTTTACTTGTATCCCTTAGTGTGAGTTATTGTTTGTTTAGACTTTGTTTCATTTAGTGATTTTTAGGCTTTTAGGAATATTTGTCTTGTTATTTAGTGTAGTAATTTAAGATTGCATTTGCCTGGTGTAATTTGAGTTTTAATATATGGCGCAGAGTATTTGTTTCCTTTGTGGCTATCGAATTTTGTCAAATAGCGTACTTTAGGATGTGTTCATACTAGGTGTTTATGTTTGGATTATATTATGCTTATTTAGTTTACGCAGGTAACTAAGTTGTTGTTTAATAGGTCTTTTATAATTTATAAATTTTTATTTTTATTTTATTTTATTTATTTATTTATTTTATTTCATTTATTTGTTTTATTTTATTTTTATTATTTTTTTATGAGCAGTACGTGCGAGGGTGGGTATCAAAGTTGCTTCCTTTTGTTTCTTGTTGAAGATGTCTGCTTTGTCAGCTTCTTTTCTTCGCTTAGACTTGTCTTGTTCTCAGTATTAGCGTTTGATTTAGTTTTTGGTTGTTATGTGCTATATATATTTATTGTTTGATTTATTATTATTATTATTATTATTTTTATTTTTATTTTATTTTTTTTTTTTTTCCATATCTGATTGTTGTTTTATTAGTGATGTTATTATTATTAGTTAGTTATAGTGTAATTACTAGTTAGTTGTATTGTATTATATTATTAGTTATTTAGAATTGCATTAATATGTTTTGTATTTGTGGGGAATATTGTATAATGTTGTTATTATTAGTTAGTTATAGTGAATTATGTTATTTCTTTGTAGCTGTGAATTATTTATTAGGTAGCTATAGGTGTGAAGCTAGGTTGGAGAGCGATTGTTTATTTTCCTTCTAGAAAATAATTTTATAGTTTCCCAGTTTTTATCAATTAGAGGGCTTTATAGTTTAAAGGTACGTGATGAGAATTATTGATTGCAAGCTGTTGTCTAGTCTAGTTATTTTTTATTTTTTGTTTTTTTGTTTTTTTTTTGTTTGTTTTTTTTTTTTTGTTGTTGTTTTTATTTTAGTTTAGATTTTGCAGCGAGCAGCTTGTTGATTTTAAGTATTAATTTGACTATTGTGTGATTTTAATTCAACAGTAAACTTTTAATGAGTTTGTATTAAGTGTTCGTGTTAGGTTAATGAGAGTATAAACTGTTTCAGCCTGCATGCGAGGGAATCACATACACAATTGCCCTGCTTTTTCTCGCCTCAAGCTTTAGGCTGCCCAGCAGCGTAAAGGTGAGAGAAGAAGGAACAGGGTGTCTTTATTCATTTCTCAGTGCTTTGCATTAGTACTTTCTAGAAATTAGTTGGCAGCTTATTTACAATTCACTTATGTGGTAAGTATTATAAGCTAGTAGTAGCGAAACTTAATATAAGTGTTTATTAATAAAGTTTGAATTTTACAAATAAATGAGTGTTTTCTTTTTATATACATATATATATCTATCTAGTAAGGTTATAGTTATTTATACAGATTTATTTTGGTGGGGAAGAGTAAAGACTAAGTCAGATTTTCTTTCGTTAAATTCAATTTAGATTACTGTTCTTTAAATACAATTTGGTTTACTATTCTTTAAATTTAATTGGATTACTATTCTTAAATTTAATTACAATTTAGCTGGTTTGTTAGTTGTTAATTTGATAACTCTAGAGACGTCATCAGTCGCTGTCATCCGGTCTTCAGTGGTCCGGGGGGGGAAGGCAGAAGAAGGCGCTGCTGTCGATGCTCTTATTTGTAGCTATGTCCAGGTTGTAAGTACTCAGTGGATCCAGGAGAGAGGCTAGTCTGAGACTTGCTATTTATTCATAGGCACCCTTTATTTTCTGGCTTTTGCTTACTTTGTTTCTTTCCGCAGTATTCGTCTTTATTTAGAATTTGTTATACCGTGATTGCTTGCTAGATTATTTATTTGCTTTGCTTGATCTTTTTGAAATTTTTATTATTGTTTTTATTGTTGTTTTATTAGTAAGATTTCAGCCTGCATGCGAGGGAATCACATACACAATTGCCCTGCTTTTTCTCGCCTCAAGCTTTAGGCTGCCCAGCAGCGTAAAGGTGAGAGAAGAAGGAACAGGGTGTCTTTATTCATTTCTCAGTGCTTTGCATTAGTACTTTCTAGAAATTAGTTGGCAGCTTATTTACAATTCACTTATGTGGTAAGTATTATAAGCTAGTAGTAGGCGAAACTTAATATAAGTGTTTATTAATAAAGTTTGAATTTTACAAATAAATGAGTGTTTTCTTTTTTATATACATATATATATCTATCTAGTAAGGTTATAGTTATTTATACAGATTTATTTTGGTGGGGAAGAGTAAAGACTAAGTCAGATTTTCTTCGTTAAATTCAATTTAGATTACTGTTCTTTTAAATACAATTTGGTTTACTATTCTTTAAATTTAATTTGGATTACTATTCTTAAATTTAATTACATTTAGCTGGTTTGTTAGTTGTTAATTTGATAACTCTAGAGAACGTCATCAGTCGCTGTCATCCGGTCTTCAGTGGTCCGGGGGGGAAGGCAGAAGAAGGCGCTGCTGTCGATGCTCTTATTTGTAGCTATGTCCAGGTTGTAAGTACTCAGTGGATCCAGGAGAGAGGCTAGTCTGAGACTTGCTATTTATTCATAGGCACCCTTTATTTTCTGGCTTTTGCTTACTTTGTTTCTTTCCGCAGTATTCGTCTTTATTTAGAATTTGTTATACCGTGATTGCTTGCTAGATTATTTATTTGCTTTGCTTGATCTTTTTGAAATTTTTATTTATTGTTTTTATTGTTGGTTTTATTAGTAAGAATATTAATTTATTATTGGCTTGCTATGGGCTTTAACTTTGTTTATATTTAAGTTTTTGGATTTATTATTATTGTTATTATTATTTTTTTTTTTTTTAAATCTCTTTTTTTTGTTAGTTTTGACTGCAAGATTCACTCAGTAGCGTGTATAGCGAGGTGGGTATATTATTAAAATATCGTGTCTTAGTTATAAGTTTATTTATTCGTTTTGTTTATCCATTTTAACATTTGTTTTATTTATTAATTTATTGCTAAGTGTTTTTATTATTTGCTTTGTTAAGTCGGTTATTTATTTATAATTATGCTTGTTAAGTGTATTAATTTTGTTTTTACTTAGGGTTTAGCACTTTTATTAATAAGTTTTGTTGCGAGTGTTGCATATGTAAGTAGAAGTTTAGCCCGTTTAGTTTTGTTGCTTGTGTTTATAGTCTTAATTTGCAGGAGGCATTAGTTGAGGCGGCCATGTTGTAAGATTGGTAAGTACATATTTGTTTTCGTCGTTTACTTGCAAATTTATTATATTAAGTTGAGATCATTTAAAATTGTCGGCAAGAGAACTTCAACTGCATGTATTTCGATGATTTATTTTATTGGATCATAGAATTATTTGTATTCGCGCGAGGTATTTGTTATATTTGCGTGTGCTAGCGTAGCTTGCGCGTCAATTTATCTTTGAGTAGGGTTGCTTACTTTATCATTATCGAGTTTTAGTATTTTGTACAGTTTTATCGTTATCGAATTTTTAACATTTTGTGTATTTTCAGCTTTGTTCTTATTTGGTGTCTGGATTCGCTTCGGTAAGTAGTTTCAATTTATTAGGATTCAGGAGTTAATTATTGTTTGTTGAGTACTGTGTTATAGTTTAAAGTTGTTTGTATTATTTCAGTGTAATTTGTTTCATTGCAGGTGGCACCAGAGAGGACTGCCAAGTTGATGATGGCTGGGTAAGTATGTGCTTTTATATGTAGCAAAAAGGACTGGCTTTATTATTATAAATCTTTTTATTTCCAGATAAGACGTGGAAAGTTACCGAGTCTGATTTTATAGTATATACATAGGTTATTTGTTATTCTTAGGTTATTGTTTTGTTTGTAGAATTGTCATTAGTTTTTTGTTTACTTGTATCCCTTAGTGTGAGTTATTGTTTGTTTAGACTTTGTTTCATTTAGTGATTTTTAGGCTTTTAGGAATATTTGTCTTGTTATTTAGTGTAGTAATTTAAGATTGCATTTGCCTGGTGTAATTTGAGTTTTAATATATGGCGCAGAGTATTTGTTTCCTTTGTGGCTATCGAATTTTGTCAAATAGCGTACTTTAGGATGTGTTCATACTAGGTGTTTATGTTTGGATTATATTATGCTTATTTAGTTTACGCAGGTAACTAAGTTGTTGTTTAATAGGTCTTTTATAATTTATAAATTTTTATTTTTATTTTATTTTATTTATTTATTTATTTTATTTCATTTATTTGTTTTATTTTATTTTTATTATTTTTTTATGAGCAGTACGTGCGAGGGTGGGTATCAAAGTTGCTTCCTTTTGTTTCTTGTTGAAGATGTCTGCTTTGTCAGCTTCTTTTCTTCGCTTAGACTTGTCTTGTTCTCAGTATTAGCGTTTGATTTAGTTTTTGGTTGTTATGTGCTATATATATTTATTGTTTGATTTATTATTATTATTATTATTATTTTTATTTTTATTTTATTTTTTTTTTTTTCCATATCTGATTGTTGTTTTATTAGTGATGTTATTATTATTAGTTAGTTATAGTGTAATTACTAGTTAGTTGTATTGTATTATATTATTAGTTATTTAGAATTGCATTAATATGTTTTGTATTTGTGGGGAATATTGTATAATGTTGTTATTATTAGTTAGTTATAGTGAATTATGTTATTTCTTTGTAGCTGTGAATTATTTATTAGGTAGCTATAGGTGTGAAGCTAGGTTGGAGA
>NW_028315231.1:0-14637 GCF_054131065.1 Drosophila arizonae
CGAAATAAAACTTCTTGCGCGCACTGTGCTAAGAATCATCTAACCTTTGAGTGTTCTAGCAAGACAGCTGTATCTTGTGTAAATTGCAAAAGTAACCATCCTTCAACTGATGCCAACTGTCCTTGTCGACTTTCCTACCAGTCGCTTTTAGTTAAAAGGTCAAAACATAGTAAAATCAACAATGTAAATAGAATAAATAATTATGCCCACCCCTCAATGACAAGACCAAATGTCATTCAAGCCTCCAAGGGCTATAGCCGGGTCGTCACTAATGGGTTCAATGAATAAACAAATCCGAATCTTTTTGCTCTCGAAGAAATCACCTCCCTCATTAGAGAACTCATCAGAAAACTTAATGACTGCAAAACTAAACATGATCAATTCAATATTATTACAGAATTACCGCGAAAATATGCAAACTAAACATGATCAATTCAATATTATTACAGAATTACCGCGAAAATATGTGTATAAATAATTCACTCAACTTGGCATGGAATGCACGTGCCGTCTCTAATAAACGTTTAGAATTAATTGATTAATTGATTTCCTAAATCGAAACCAAATCCACATATGTCTTGTCACCGAAACATGGCTGACGCAAAATAACAGATTCCTTATCCCTAATTACTTGGTCTATAGAAATGATCGTTTAACAAATAGAGGTGGGGGTGTTGCTATCATTGCTAAAAAATCGATTAAGCACATTCAGATTCAGAGCATTGAAACGCATGTAATCGAAAATATTGGAATCAAGGTTTATCTTAACTCCCAAATATCTATTTAAGTTTATACAGCATATTTTCCAGGTATATCAGCCAAGTGTCTAAACAGCCAATGCAACACTCAAACTGTAACTAAACATGTTAAAGATATGTTTAAAGTCGATCTCGTATACATGGAAGCTTCATCGCAGGAGGGGATCTAAACTGCAGAAATCGACATTGGAACTGCTCTAGAGCAAACTCTTTTGGAAATACCCTCTATGATCTCTCTGCATTAGGCAATTTCACTTTGCTCCACCCCAGCGATCCCACCTACATACCCCCGAGCTACAAAGGAAAGCCATCCATTCTTGATCTTTTTCTGACAAATCAACTCAGAAAGCTCTCCCATCCGAAAGTACTCAATGACCCCTCTTTAGATCATCTGCGAGTTATCTGCAAATTAGCTACTGGTACAAATGCTGACTTTATTGAAACGAATCTTTAATATTCTAGGTGTAATTGGAGAAAGTTTAGAAGTAACCTTTCTGTAACCATTGACCCTGTCCTAAACGTTTTTAGAATCATCGTCCTAAATAGAGAAATAATTGACAGTATGACCACGTCCATTATACAAAAAATAACCTAAGCAATTGAGCACTGCACCCCTAGAAAACAAGTCAAGCTACAAACCCGAAGACTTCCAGCTAAAATAGCAGAAATCATTGTAGCCAGAAATACTGTTCAGAGAAAATGGATCAGAACCAGACTGCCAATTTACAAAGCTAGATTAAATCACTTAAATAGAGTGATAAAGCAGGAATTAATTAATCATAACTGTTGCATCCGTTTGCAGAGAGATGATTGCCGTGGGCAGGACGCTAACGGCCTTGTGCTGCATCAGCGTGCTCAGCAGAAGTGTAGCTTCCCTCGCTAGCTGGAGGCCGCTTGACGGCGACGTCGTTTCCGTGATCCACTTTGAAGCGTGGTTGTCACGTCGAGGGCGGAGGTAGAGGGCCCGCTGGTAGGAGCTGTGTCGGGACGACGTCGCTGTCGGCGACAAGCTCCTGGCAGGTGCAGTAGTGAGTTGTGGCTCTGGCCACTCATCTTGCACCCAGCCTTGCTGCGGCAGGATTGCCCTGAATGCTAATGCGCCAGACAATTCGCGCAGTATTTATTGATCAATACTGCGCGAAGGCGTTTTTCGGCCAGAAGGCCCAGAAAACGCCGGCACTTCCGCAGAGCATGGATTCCTCTGCACACGCGGCATCGGAAGGAGTTGATGCCGTGTGTCTGCTCAGGATGAGTTGCTGGTGTCATAGCTGAAATAGATAGAGGAAAGTGTGATGGGCGATGAATGATTGTCTCGTGGAATGGGGTGTGTTTAGGATCAACACGAATTTGGCGATACATCTTTGTTATATCGGCATTGAACACGTAGCGATAGTGTCGCCATTGGAGGATTTGCATCGTGAGGTCGGACTGAAGGACCGGGCCTGGATGAAGAATATCATTCAGGCTCTTCCCATTAGAAGATGGGAACGATGCATTGAACACCACCCTCACTTTGGTGGTGGTGCTGTCGGGCTTGAAGACCGCATGGTGAGGCGAGTAAAAATTACTAATTGCAGGATTGCAATGTGAAGACACTGGCCTCATATGACCCAAGTCGAGATACTCTCGCAGGATAGATTCGTATTTTCGGCCTTGACTATCGGATTCTTGGACAACCTGCTCTCATTCTTGAGAAACTGCCCAAGAGCAATGGATCGCGAATGACCTAAGTCAGGGTGATCCGGATCTTTGAAAAGTGGAGTTACGACGTAGGAGCCAGACTTGTCTCTCCGTGTGGTTCGGACATAGTTATTAGAGGCCTGCATGAATACGTCTCAAACGCTAAGCGAGAAAACCGGGTCTTGGTAGTGCTTGGTTTCACACTGTTTCGTTTTGTTCAAATAGTGTAAGCCCAAGCATCGTGGACGAACGAAACAAAACGAGCATTGCTCACATACCGAACAGTTCGGTATGAATGCTTGTACAGAAAGGAAGCAACGAACAAAAGAAACGATAAAGCATAATTCAAGTAATTGTTTTCGTTTTAGCTATCAGCTGGTTGATGCCAGTTTTAATGCTATTTAGTAAAAAATTCGTTATAAGCCTATAGCCATAAATCTAGCAAGCATAAATCTTTTCAAGTTCGTATAATACTTAATATTGCAGCATATTACTGAGTAAACTATAAAAACATTTTGCATTTCAGCAAAAAAGAAAAAAATGTTAGTTTCTAAACATATGAGGTAGTTTTTATAATCTAGGTTGCTATCCTGCATTTATTTTCAATTTTTAGCCAATTCTAGCTCCTGATTTTTGCTCAGCAAACGGCGCTCAAAGTGGCAGTAAAAGTACCGTACGCTTTTTCTTGACGTTACTCGCTTTTCCGTTTTGATTCATTTCGTTTGTCAAGGTTTTTTGTTTTTACTCGGCTTAAAGCGTAAGAAGTAAAGTAAAACAGAATACTTGGCGACTTCGAGTACCATTCGTTTTCGTTTTGCAGCAATGCTTGGTATGCTACAAACACTTGCAAAGTATCAGTATATTTGGAAGACGACCACAAAGCAAGCATACCCATGCAGGCCCTCTAATAGTTATCCTCACACGAAGAGTCCGGCTCACTGGCTACCTTGGGGAGATTCTCCACCTCCCAAAATTTGGTGATGAGGTGGTCGAGTTTTTCATCGAGAACGGTAACTTTAGTCGTGAAAGCGGAAAACGTCTCTTGCGGCTTCTTTGTGACTGGACCCGTAAGAATCCAGCCAAAGATTGTCTCTTGGCCCATAAGTGATCCGCAGAGGTTAGGTCGGAAGCCCCCTTGAACGATCGATATGGAAGTCACAAAGCTTTTTTGAATGTGCTGCCACAGAGTGGCCTAGACCGGACACCTGTGTTTGCACGGATCGGAATGGTAGCCTCATTAGACGGAACAATCGTTCGGAAATGAACGTCGCCTTGAACCCCGAGTCGATTAGAGCCCTGGCCGGATATGTGACCCCCGAGTGACACACATCAATCACGGCCGTACCGAGCAGGACCCCTTGCGTATTGGCCGTGAAATACGACTGCACATTAGGAGGTACTTCGGACGTACCTGAAGTCACAGCGTATCTGGAGTCACAGCCTTCGCTTTATGTAGGTCTCCCGCGCTGCCAGGGACATTTGGAGAAAACGAGGACACAATCGAACCGGATGGTTCTCTTTTGAGCACAAGTCGCATTTCTTGTTCTTCGAAGTCAATTGTGTCTCAAAGGCATGGATCTGCATCTGGGACCTTTGGGATGGACCTGTCACCTTCCATAGCTTCAAGCACGCGAGCATGCTCGCTAATGAAGAGACTTACGTCTTTCCAGGCCGGGATGTCTGATTTTCTAGTGAGCGAATGCTCCCAAAGAGATCGAGTGTGTTCAGGTAACTTGGAAGTGCACAAGTTCTTGTGTTCACAAGGATACAATCACAGTTCTCCGTAGAGATCTGAGCTTGCTCAATGGCAGTGACACACCGATGAATGGTGCCATGTAACTCTCTGAGAACCGCGCCTGATTTCTTGGTGACCTTGGGAAGATTGAGGAGGATCCTAAGCTGGCTGTTCACTAACAGTCGCTTGTTCTCGTACCGGTCACACAAGGCGTCCCAAGCCGTTGCAAAGCCGTCGTTCGTGAGTGGACACTCGGCGACTAAAGCGTTTGCATCGCCTGACGTCTTAGAGTTGAGGTGAAATAACTTTTCCACCGGAGTCAAGCGCGGGTTCTGGATATAAATGGCTATGAAAAGGCGAACGGAGGTGCATTCGCAACTGATATGGCGGCGAGTCGCCTGCTCAGCTGGGCTGTGCATCGTTCATAAATCGCCACTACCTGCCCCTTGGCCGAGCGCTTTGGAGCACAGGTCGTACTGCTGCTCTGCTTTCTCCCAAAGGACCTTGACCCGATCCCGTCGGATTGCTAAGGCTTCGAGTTGGGCTACCGGAGTGGAGCCGACATCATCAGCATAGTCAATGCGGGACTCAAATTTAATGAGCCTATCCGCGGATGAGATGAAATCACACAGTGACATATTCGGTACCGGACTTGCGGGCTTGGACTGGGATCGCGTTGCGATCGGACTGCGCTTGAATGTGCTTGTGGAATGTGGTTTCCCGGACGGAATGGGAGATGCGGAAGTACTGCGCTTGATCAGACGCGAAGCAGGTATACTTAGATGCGCTCGGCTAGAACGATCGGACATGGAGTTTTACTCGGACACCGC
Organism: Drosophila arizonae; assembly: GCF_054131065.1. Lineage (NCBI taxonomy): Eukaryota > Metazoa > Arthropoda > Insecta > Diptera > Drosophilidae > Drosophila > Drosophila arizonae. Next base: position 5,004 of record NW_028315231.1, read on the forward strand.
GTTAAGCAAAGCCTGGAAGGTTGACAGTGATGGCAGAGTTCGATAACCGAATCGAAACTTGTTAGACCAACAAAAAAGAGAAAAAAAGAACAAAAACAAACTGGAAGAATAATAAACCAATCCGCAAAGAGAAACAAAAACAAGTAAGAAAGCTCTAGTCGAGACTGCATGACTACGAGATCCCCTGAACCCTTGGAGTAATAGTTATTTCATCTTTCGTCTTTCAGCTTACACAAGAAACACGCACACACACACAGACACACACGCACGCACACACAGGCATACATACACACACACATACACACACACACACACACACATACACAAACATTTACATACATATACACACACAAGCATAAACACACATGGGCGGCAGTGATATATATATACTTTGTGGTGTCTGTCACGCCTCCTTCTGCCTGTTACATACATTTCAACAAAACCATTATACCCTGATTTCCCATTGAAAATGGGTTCAGGGTATAAAAATTTGGAGACTCTAGCTCTAAAGGTGTAGAAGATATAATTTTATAACTCGTTTTCGATATGGTTTTTTATCGACAAACAAGTAAGAATGCTCTAGTCGAGACTGCTCGACTAGGAAAAACCCTGAACCCTCCAAGCTGATATTCTAATCATTCTGCACTTCTTCTATTAACACATACTGCGTTGCAATGTGGACAATATTATACGAAGTTATTTGTTGAATAATTTGATTTCTTGGCGTACGATCTTGATGAAACTTTCAGAACGTAATCATAATGTTCAAATGTATGTACATTCCAAAGCAAAGTCTCTAGTATTTATGCGTTTTTTTACAAATTGGGGGCGAAGAATCTTAAATTTACCAAATCTTTGTATCCCGTTTGGATTTTTGGCCTGTAAGATTAAAGCATCGTTGATTATCCTCGTTGAATTTTTTGGCCGTTTTTGGCAGGTAAGTGTATATTGTGAATTTTTTGCTAGTTTGAATTTAGTGTGTTTAATTGATGTTTTCTTCTTATTTTCCCGTTGCAGGTAAGTTTTATTGGCAATCACTGGGTCGAGTCGAGCATCGTTGGTCGTCCTTCGTTGATTTTTTTGGCCATGCTGCAGGTAAGTGTATATTGTGATTTTTGCCGTATCGTAGTTGTTATAGTTTTTATTAATTTATTAATTTTTCTCGTTTGGGGTCGTTTATGCATCACCGGGGACGGATTTACCATCGTTGGTTGCCCTCGTTGATATTTTGGCCGTTTTATGGCAAGATAAGTGGTATATGTGATTTTATCATGTTTTCAATTTTGTTATTTTATTTTTTTCGTTTATCAGATTAGCAGTCATTTCTGGTTCCCTGTCAAAGAGCAAATGGCAGTCCTGTTGTAATTAAATGTTGCAGTAGCCAAAATATTGGTATTTTTTTGATTCTCGTATACATGGAAGCTTCATCGCAGGAAGGGGATTCTAAACTGCAGAAATCGACATTGGAACTGCTCTAGAGCAAACTCTTTTGGAAATACCCTCTATGATCTCTCTGCATTAGGCAATTTCACTTTGCTCCACCCCAGCGATCCCACCTACATACCCCCGAGCTACAAAGGAAAGCCATCCATTCTTGATCTTTTTCTGACAAATCAACTCAGAAAGCTCTCCCATCCGAAAGTACTCAATGACCCCTCTTTAGATAATCTGCGAGTTATCTGCAAATTAGCTACTGGTACAAATGCTGACTTTATTGAAACGAATCTTTAATATTCTAGGTGTAATTGGAGAAAGTTTAGAAGTAACCTTTCTGTAACCATTGACCCTGTCCTTAAACGTTTTTTAGAATCATCGTCCTAAATAGAGAAATAATTGACAGTATGACCACGTCCATTATACAAAAAATAACCTAAGCAATTGAGCACTGCACCCCTAGAAAACAAGTCAAGCTACAAACCCGAAGACTTCCAGCTAAAATAGCAGAAATCATTATAGCCAGAAATACTGTCAGAGAAAATGGATCAGAACCAGACTGCCAATTTACAAAGCTAGATTAAATCACTTAAATAGAGTGATAAGCAGGAATTAATTAATCATAACTGTTGCATCCGTTTGCAGAGAGATGATTGCCGTGGGCAGGACGCTAACGGCCTTGTGCTGCATCAGCGTGCTCAGCAGAAGTGTAGCTTCCCTCGCTAGCTGGAGGCCGCTTGACGGCGACGTCGTTTCCGTGATCCACTTTGAAGCGTGGTTGTCACGTCGACGGCGGAGGTAGAGGGCCCGCTGGTAGGAGCTGTGGCGGGACGACGTCGCTGTCGGCGACAAGCTCCTGGCAGGTGCAGTAGTGAGTTGTGGCTCTGGCCACTCATCTTGCACCCAGCCTTGCTGCGGCAGGATTGCCCTGAATGCTAATGCGCCAGACAATTCGCGCAGTATTTATTGATCAATACTGCGCGAAGACGTTTTTCGGCCGGAAGGCCCAGAAAACGCCGGCACTTCCGCAGAGCATGGATTCCTTTGCACACGCGGCATCGGAAGGAGTTGATGCCGTGAGTCTGGTCAGGATGAGTTGCTGGTGTCATAGCTGAAATAGATAGAGGAAAGTGTGATGGGCGATGAATGATTGTCTCGTGGAATGGGGGTTGTGTTTAGGATCAACACGAATTTGGCGATACATCTTTGTTATATCGGCATTGAACACGTAGCGATAGTGTCGCCATTGGAGGATTTGCATCGTGAGGTCGGACTGAAGGACCGGGCCTGGATGAAGAATATCATTCAGGCTCTTCCCATTAGAAGATGGGAACGATGCATTGAACACCACCCTCACTTTGGTGGTGGTGCTGTCGGGCTTGAAGACCCGCATGGTGAGGCGAGTAAAAATTACTAATTGCAGGATTGCAATGTGAAGACACTGGCCTTCATATGACCCAAGTCGAGATACTCTCGCAGGATAGATTCGTATTTTCGGCCTTGACTATCGGATTCTTGGACAACCTGCTCTCATTCTTGAGAAACTGCCCAAGAGCAATGGATCGCGAATGACCTAAGTCAGGGTGATCCGGATCTTTGAAAAGTGGAGTTACGACGTAGGAGCCAGACTTGTCTCTCCGTGTGGTTCGGACATAGTTATTAGAGGCCTGCATGAATACGTCTCAAACGCTAAGCGAGAAAACCGGGTCTTGGTAGTGCTTGGTTTCACACTGTTTCGTTTTGTTCAAATAGTGTAAGCCCAAGCATCGTGGACGAACGAAACAAAACGAGCATTGCTCACATACCGAACAGTTCGGTATGAATGCTTGTACAGAAAGGAAGCAACGAACAAAAGAAACGATAAAGCATAATTCAAGTATTGTTTTCGTTTTAGCTATCAGCTGGTGATGCCAGTTTATGCTATTTAGTAAAAAATTCGTTATAGCCTATAGCCATAAATCTAGCAATCATAAATCTTTTCAAGTTCGTATAATACTTAATATTGCAGCATATTACTGAGTAAACTATAAAACATTTTGCATTTCAGCAAAAAAGAAAAAAATGTTAGTTTCTAAACATATGAGGTAGTTTTTATAATCTAGGTTGCTATCCTAGCATTTATTTTCAATTTTTAGCCAATTCTAGCCTGATTTTTGCTCAGCAACGGCGCTCAAAGTGCAGTAAAAGTACCGTACGCTTTTTCTTGACGTTACTCGCTTTTCGTTTTGATTCATTTCGTTTGTCAAGGTTTTTGTTTTACTCTGCTTAAAGCGTAAGAAGTAAAGTAAAACAGAATACTTGGCGACTTCGAGTACCATTCGTTTCGTTTTGCAGCAATGCTTGGTATGCTCAAACACTTGCAAGTATCAGTATATTTGGAAGACGACCACAAGCAAGCATACCCATGCAGGCCTCTAATAGTTATCCTCACACGAAGAGTCTGGCTCACTGGCTACCTTGGGGAGATTCTCCACCTCCCAAAATTTGGTGATGAGATGGTCGAGTTTTTCATCGTGAAGGACGGTAACTCTAGTCGTGAAAGCGGAAATCGTCTCTTGCGGCTTCTTTGTGACTGGACCCGTAAGAATCCAGCCAAAGATTGTCTCTTGGCCCATAAGTGATCCGCAGAGGTTAGGTCGGAAGCCCCCTTGAACGATCGATATGGAAGTCACAAAGCTTTTTTGAATGTGCTGCCACAGAGTGGCCTAGACCGGACACCTGTGTTTGCACGGATCGGAATGGTAGCCTCATTAGACGGAACAATCGTTCGGAAATGAACGTCGCCTTGAACCCCGAGTCGATTAGAGCCCTGGCCGGATATGTGACCCCCGAGTGACACACATCAATCACGGCCCGTACCGAGCAGGACCCCTGCGTATTGGCCGTGAAATACGACTGCCACATTAGGAGGTACTTCGGACGTACCTGAAGTCACAGCGTATCTGGAGTCACAGCCTTCGCTTTATGTAGGTCTCCCGCGCTGCCAGGGACATTTGGAGAAAACGAGGACACAATCGAACCGGATGGTTCTCTTTTGAGCACAAGTCGCATTTCTTGTTCTTCGAAGTCAATTGTGTCTCAAAGGCATGGATCTGCATCTGGGACCTTTGGGATGGACCTGTCACCTTCCATAGCTTCAAGCACGCGAGCATGCTCGCTAATGAAGAGACTTACGTCTTTCCAGGCCGGGATGTCTGATTTTCTAGTGAGCGAATGCTCCCAAAGAGATCGAGTGTGTTCAGGTAACTTGGAAGTGCACAAGTTCTTGTGTTCACAAGGATACAATCACAGTTCTCCGTTAGAGATCTGAGCTTGCTCAATGGCAGTGACACACCGATGAATGGTGCCATGTAACTCTCTGAGAACCGCGCCTGATTTCTTGGTGACCTTGGGAAGATGAGGAGGATCCTAAGCTGGCTGTTCACTAACAGTCGCTTGTTCTCGTACCGGTCACACAAGGCGTCCCAAGCCGTTGCAAAGCCGTCGTTCGTGAGTGGACACTCGGCGACTAAAGCGTTTGCATCGCCTGACGTCTTAGAGTTGAGGTGAAATAACTTTTCCACCGGAGTCAAGCGCGGGTTCTGGATATAAATGGCTATGAAAAGGCGAACGGAGGTGCATTCGCAACTGATATGGCGGCGAGTCGCCTGCTCAGCTGGGCTGTGCATCGTTCATAAATCGCCACTACCTGCCCCTTGGCCGAGCGCTTTGGAGCACAGGTCGTACTGCTGCTCTGCTTTCTCCCAAAGGACCTTGACCCGATCCCGTCGGATGCTAAGGCTTCGAGTTGGGCTACCGGAGTGGAGCCGACATCATCAGCATAGTCAATGCGGGACTCAAATTTAATGAGCCTATCCGCGGATGAGATGAAATCACACAGTGACATATTCGGTACCGGACTTGCGGGCTTGGACTGGGATCGCGTTTGCGATCGGACTGCGCTTGAATGTGCTTGTGGAATGTGGTTTCCCGGACGGAATGGGAGATGCGGAAGTACTGCGCTTGATCAGACGCGAAGCAGGTATACTTAGATGCGCTCGGCTAGAACGATCGGACATGGAGTTTTCTCGGACACCGCGTTTAAGCAAAGCCTGGAAGGTTGACAAGTGATGGCAGAGTCGATAACCGAATCGAAACTTGTTAGACCAACAAAAAAGAGAAAAAAAGAACAAAAACAAACTGGAAGAATAATAAACCAATCCGCAAAGAGAAACAAAAACAAGTAAGAAAGCTCTAGTCGAGACTGCATGACTACGAGATCCCCTGAACCCTTGGAGTAATAGCTATTTCATCTTTCGTCTTTCAGCTTACACAAGAAACACGCACACACACACAGACACACACGCACGCACACACAGGCATACATACACACACACACATACACACACACACACACACACATACACAAACATTTACATACATATACACACACAAGCATAAACACGCATGGGCGGCAGTGAGCGCTTACTATGAGAACTTAATTGCTTAATAATAATAACTTGTGGACGTACGGGCAAGGCCAAATCAAGTCAGCTCGTCGCCCTGATCAAGAATATATATACTTTGTGGTGTCTGTCACGCCTCCTTCTGCCTGTTACATACATTTCAACAAAACCATTATACCCTGATTTCCCATTGAAAATGGGTTCAGGGTATAAAAATTTGGAGACTCTAGCACTAAAGGTGTATAAGATATAATTTTATAACTCGTTTTCGATATGGTTTTTTATCGACAAACAAGTAAGAATGCTCTAGTCGAGACTGCTCGACTAGGAAAAACCCTGAACCCTCCAAGCTGATATTCTAATCATTCTGCACTTCTTCTATTAACACATACTGCGCTGCAATGTGGACAATATTATACGAAGTTATTTGTTGAATAATTTGATTTCTTGGCGTACGATCTTGATGAAACTTTCAGAACGTAATCATAATGTTCAAATGTATGTACATTCCAAAGCAAAGTCTCTAGTATGCGTTTTTTTACAAATTGGGGGCGAAGAATCTGTAAATTACAAAATCTTTGTATCCGTTGGATTTTTGGCCAGGTAAGATTAAAGCATCGTTGATTATCCTCGTTGAATTTTTGGCCGTTTTGGCAGGTAAGTGTATATTGTGAATTTTTGCTAGTTTGAATTTAGTTGTTAATTAGATGTTTCTTCTTATTTTCCCGTTGCAGGTAAGTTTATTGGCATCACTGGGGTCGGAGTCGAGCATCACCGATCATCCCCGATAGATTTTTGGCCATGTTGCAAGTGCATATTGTGATTTTTTGCTGTTCGTCAGTTAGTGTTTTAATTTATTAATTTTTTAATTTTCTCGTTGGAGGTAAGTTTATTGGCATCACTGGGGACAGACTCGAGCATCGTTGGTCGTCTTCGTTGGATTTTTGGCCATGCTGCAGGTAAGTGTATATTGTGATTTTTGCCAATATAGAATTATAGTTTTAGATTTATTAATTTTTTCAGGGTCGTTGCGTGGCATCACTGGGGACGGAGTTCCCATCGTTGGTTGCCCTCGTTGGATTAGTGGCCGTTTTGCAGATAATTGTATATTGTGATTATTAATGTTATTAATTTGTAAATTTTTTTTTATTTTTCTCGTTGCAGGTAATGTTATTGAATAATGGGGACGGAAGTAGTCGAGCATAAACGATCATTCCCGTAGATTTTTGCCATGTTGCAGGCAAGTGCATATGTTGTGATTTTTTTGCTGTTCGTCAGTTAGTGTTTTTAATTATTAATTTTTTAATTTTCTCGTTGGAGGTAAGTTATTGTCATCCCCAGGGGCAGAGATTAAAGCATCGTTGATCCTCCTCGTCGAATTTTTGGCCGTTTTGCAGGTAAGTGTATATTGTGATTTTTTGCTAGTTTGAATTTAGTTGTTAATTAGATGTTTCTTCTTATTTTTCCCGTTGCAGGTAAGTTTTATTGGCATCACTGGGGACGGAGAGTCGACCATCACCTATTATCCCCGATAGATTTTTGGCCTGTTGCAGGCAAAGTGCATATTGTGATTTTTTGCTGTTCGTCAGTTAGTGTTTTTAATTTTATAATTTTTGTCGGAGTCGCCATCACTGGGGGTCGGAGAGTCGAGATCGTGGTCGTCTTAGTCGTTTTTTTTGGCCATGCTGCAGGTAAGTGTATATTGTGATTTTTGCCAATATAGAATTATAGTTTAGATTTATTAATTTTTTCAGGGTCGTTGCGTGGCATCACCGGGGACGGAGTTACCATCGTTGGTTGCCCTCGTTGGATATTTGGCCGTTTTGCAGATAAGTGTATATTGTGATTATTAATGTTTTCAATTTGTTATTTTTTATTTTTCTCGTTGCAGGTAAGTTTATTGGCATAACTGGGGACGGAGTCGAGCATAACCGATCATCCCCGATAGATTTTTGGCCATGTTGCAGGCAAGTGCATATTGTGATTTTTTGCTGTTCGTCAGTTAGTGTTTTAATTTATTAATTTTTTAATTTTCTCGTTGGAGGTAAGTTTATTGTCATCCCCAGGGGCAGATTAAAGCATCGTTGATCATCCTCGTCGAATTTTTGGCCGTTTTGCAGGTAAGTAGTATATTGTGATTTTTTGCTAGTTTGAATTTAGTTGTTAATTAGATGTTTCTTCTTATTTTTCCCGTTGCAGGTAAGTTTATTGGCATCACTGGGGACGGAGTCGACCATCACCTATTATCCCCGATAGATTTTTGGCCATGTTGCAGGCAAGTGCATATTGTGATTTTTTGCTGTTCGTCAGTTAGTGTTTTAATTTATTAATTTTTTAATTTTCTCGTTGGAGGTAAGTTTATTGGCATCACTGGGGACAGAGTCGAGCATCGTTGGTCGTCTTCGTTGGATTTTTGGCCATGCTGCAGGTAAGTGTATATTGTGATTTTTGCCAATATAGAATTATAGTTTTAGATTTATTTATTTTTTCAGGGTCGTTGCGTGGCATCACCGGGGACGGAGTTACCATCGTTGGTTGCCCTCGTTGGATATTTGGCCGTTTTGCAGATAAGTGTATATTGTGATTATTAATGTTTTCAATTTGTTATTTTTTATTTTTCTCGTTGCAGGTAAGTTTATTGGCATCACTGGGGACGGAGTCGAGCATCGTTGGTCGTCTTCGTTGGATTTTTATATACAACGCAAATTTGTAAGTCTCCAGGTCTAATAGTATTTTAATGAGGCTGAAAAAACAAAATCAATTTTTCGATTATTCTCGATAAAAAAGTTATCGGATGATTTATCGAAAAATTAAAGCAAACTCGTACTGCGTATGGTACACACGAGTAACTTCTGAGATCGACGCACTCATACGGACGGACGGACGGACAGACGGACAGGGCTATATCGACTCAGCTCGTCGCCCATATCAAGAATATATATACTTTGTGGGGCCTGCCACGCCTCCTTCTGCCTGTTACATACATTTCAACAAAACCATTATACCCTGATTTCCCATTGAAAATGGGTTCAGGGTATAAAAAATGCAAATCGTAAGAAAAAATAGAAATAATTGGACCAGATATTTGCACACGGAACAACAAGTGGAATATATTTATTACTTTTGTGCAATTGTTGTGAATATAGATGTGTGTTATGTAAATAAATTAATTAATTATGTGTTAATTGTGTTGCTACTCTGGTTGTACATTCATATGGATATATGTATGTACATATGTTTAAGACTTTTTTTTATATTCGGATGGCAGAGCAAAGCGGAGACACAATTAGCACACCCACACGTATAAAAATTTGAAATGCAAATATAAATACACTTGCCAGAAAAACTATGCGTACAGGCCTAACGTGCGACTTTGATAGAGAATAAATATGATAAATAATAGTATTGTTATCAATATTATATTTTTTAGAGAAAAACTATTTAATGACATACATTTATCATCGATGCCACCAATTTCCGGGTGAAATCAGCCGGTAAAGCTCTAGTATTATAGAGCAACCAGAGCTTGACATTGTGAACTGTGTGTTTGGGGTCATTGTCATGTTGGAAGACAAAGTCCTCCCCAAGACCCAATTGTCTGGCGCTTTGGTGTAAATTGTGTTTTAAGATATGGAGGTAATCCATATGGTTCATTGTGGACTCAATAAAAGCCAAATTGCCTACTCCACTTGCTGCCATACACCCCCACACCATTACACCACCTCCAATACTCTGGGATTGACTCCAAGTATAGG
>NW_028315232.1:0-53163 GCF_054131065.1 Drosophila arizonae
ATCTTCAAAAGCTTCCATAATGAATTGAGTGACACGACCAAGTTGCTGTTCTGTGGAATGCCGACTACGAAAGCCAAATTGATGATCAGGCATTGCCTTACAAAACGCCTCTACCTCAAATAGCCTATTCATAATTAACTTCTCAAGGATTTTGGATAGCCCTGAGAGTAAGCTGATTGGCCTGTAGGAAGACAGCTCATGGGTTGGCTTACCAGGTTTAACTATCATTCTGACTCTTGCGCATTTCCATCGGCTGGGAAAGTGTCCAAATCTGAGCGCATTGTTGAATATAAGAGTTAAATACAGCAGTGCCTTTAGAGGAAGTGCTTTGAGTGTCCAGTTATCAATGAAGTCTAACCCAGGAGACTTCTTAATTTGAAGATCATTGATTATGGTCATAACTTCCTGAACAAGTATAGGTCGAAATTGCACAGGAGGCAAGCTACCATTGTCTAAATCTGGCAAGCATTGAGATTCAATGTCCTCTTTATACTCTTGACTGCAGGACTTGCAACCTTTATAGCTGGCGACGTGCTCTCCAAAGCAATTCGCACACTTTGGCGGTTGGCTCAAGCTGCCTTTCTGACGTGGACAATCCGTTGAAGGATGATTCATACCACACTTCACACAAACAAAAGGTCTGCGGCAATAATTTTTCGTGTGTCCAAACTTCTGACAACGGTGACACTGCACAGCGTCCATGTTATGCAGTGATTTCTCTATCTTGACCTTCTGATGACCCAGCAAGGTAGTAACTAATATACTACTATTGTTGGGTTTAGCCTCAATTTCAACTTCAAATAAGTCAAGTGGCTGACCAGAGAACCTTTTTTTGATGTTATTTGCATATCGAACTGTATGCCCCAGTTTAGCAAACTCCTCTTTGATCCACTCAATTGGCGTACTTCGATGTAAATGTCTAATAAGAATTCTGAATCCACGCTCAGACTTGATTTGAAAAGTATGAGATTCTAGATTTATGTCTACAAAATGATGAATAAGCTTCCTATAGGAGTCAATGCTAAGGCACTGAATGCGCAATCCACGTCCTGAGGTAGTCTTTACAAAATAAGAGGTATGATCAATAACTTTATTGATTCCTTGAATGAATGGAATGATCATAGGAACATCCGGAATATATATGGAAGGTGGCCTTGAACTTCCCTTATTGGTAATTGTTGACTCATTCGTAGCTGAATCACTTATTTTAGTTTTAGTTTTGCAAGTAGCTTCAGAGAATTCTTCATCATCCGAATCAAGTCTACTTGGAGGACTGCCAATGTTTCCATTTGGTGCAACATCATTAGATCTGATTTTGGTCGTTTTTGGGCTAGAACCCTTTTTTGCTGGACGCTTGGTCGCTTTTGTCCTCATTTGATTACCATGTTGGCTGGCTAATGCCTGATTTAGCATTTGCTTAACTTTAGTGACTGCTATTGAGCGCTGACTAGTCTTAGCAGCTTCAATGTTATCCATATAAAGCATATCAGTGTCATCATCAGATACACAGTTCATTGAATCTGAATCATCCAATGCCTCGACATCCACGAAGGAGTCAGTATCCAGTGAGTTTGCGTCATCCATTTCTAATTAGCATTTGGAATAAAACGCACGCCAAAGGCGCCCAGACTCCACTACTGTGGGTAGATCTCAAATGTGAGTGTTACATTAAATGTGAAGTGAAATACAAAAGTAGTTTGATTAATTATGTTTTAGTGAATGTATAGATTTCTTGATTAAGAATTGCATCCGGCCAGGAAACGTCATCTCTTCCGGGACTGGCAATCTGTTTGGGATTCAAAATCTGTATGGAACCAGTATTTTAACTGGAGCCAGCATCCTGCCTGGAACCGTCGATTTGAATAAGATTGACATCTCGACTAGAGGAATGGAATTTTGTCTGGAGCCAACGACCTGATTGAAACCATTATTTTGACTGGAGCCAGTATCTTGCCTGAAACTATCGTCCCGCCTAAAACTGATATTCTGATATGAGTTGAAGTTCCGATTTGAGTTAACTGCATTATTAGAAGGGATAGTAGCACCATATATGCAACCATGTGCTCATCTCTGCTTGGCCTGTAATAGTTCCCATTTCCGCTTAAATATGTTTGATTGCAAGTGATTGTTGAGCATCACGGAGAAACGCTTCCACTTCAGCCGTTGCGGAATGCACGGGTAGTTACCAATTCGTCTTGCCTCAGGATTGGGATGAGCAAGAAGCCGGCTCACATATTTATAACACAGTTTATTATAGATGCTTTCAACAGTGTCTACTTGCAGATCGATATGAAGTGTGTTATTACTGACATACCACGGTGCACCAGTTATTTCCCTAAGTATTTTATTTTGTGCTATTTGCAGCTTATTAAATCTGGTCTCGCATATCAGCGCGCCCCATATAGGTAGAGCATATTGCCAAATTGGCGCAATAAGCAGTTTATATAGTAATATTTTAAGTTTTAGTGGCAGCTTACTTCTAGCTCCAATTATCCACTTTAATTCTTTAGTTCTCGTTCTAAGCTTGCCAGTTATATTATTAATATGAGTTTTTAACAACAGTTTGTTATCCAGCTGTATGCCCAAATATCTATGGCTAGTTTTGTTGTCAATATTATTACCCGCAATTGTGACAACACTCTGATGATCATATTGTACTTGTCGAATTGAATGTATCACATGAACTGTTTTGGAATAGTTGAGTTTGATACACCATTTTATGGTCCATTCGTGAAATGTGTTGAGATAATGATTAAGGTGTTGTACAGCATGTGTCAAACTAATATTGCTCGAGAGAATTGCAGTGTCATCAGCATATGTTCCTAGCATCATGCGTGCAGTTGGGCGTCGAACACTGGATATGGCTGGTAGTGGCATGTCCGCAGTGTAGAAATTATACAGAATTGGGCTCAAAACGCCTCCTTGTGGAACACCAGCAGCGATTTGTTTAACACTTGATCGTGTGCCATCGAAACACTCCATTATAAATGTACGATTTTTGAGATAACTATGTAGGATGTTAAATAGTACATTTGGTAGTAACTTCTTTAGCTTGTATAGAAGCCCTGGGTGCCAGACACGATCAAAAGCTTCAGAAATGTCCAGATAGACGGCTGAGCAGAAATAATTATCTTCAAAAGCTTCCATAATGAATTGAGTGACACGACCAAGTTGCTGTTCTGTGGAATGCCGACTACGAAAGCCAAATTGATGATCAGGCATTGCCTTACAAAACGCCTCTACCTCAAATAGCCTATTCATAATTAACTTCTCAAGGATTTTGGATAGCCCTGAGAGTAAGCTGATTGGCCTGTAGGAAGACAGCTCATGGGTTGGCTTACCAGGTTTAACTATCATTCTGACTCTTGCGCATTTCCATCGGCTGGGAAAGTGTCCAAATCTGAGCGCATTGTTGAATATAAGAGTTAAATACAGCAGTGCCTTTAGAGGAAGTGCTTTGAGTGTCCAGTTATCAATGAAGTCTAACCCAGGAGACTTCTTAATTTGAAGATCATTGATTATGGTCATAACTTCCTGAACAAGTATAGGTCGAAATTGCACAGGAGGCAAGCTACCATTGTCTAAATCTGGCAAGCATTGAGATTAAATGTCCTCTTTATACTCTTGACTGCAGGTTATGTTAGGCCGGAACCGTCCTTCAAGATGATGATGATTCCGCTTTCTCCTCAGAAGTTTTACACCAATTGGCATGTCTTTCGTTCACAGCTGTATGATCTACATCAACAAATCTTTTAAGCGGTAAATCAGTAATCGGTTGCTTTTTTACCAAATTTGTGACTCGCCATAACTTCTTCATGCAATATCTATCGTTGGGATCAATATGATTGATTAACCTATTTTCATATCTGTTTTTAGCTTCCTTAATGGCAATTTTGATTGCTCTGGTCAATCTGTTGAGCACCAGTTTAGCAGCCCGATCACGATGATTTTTCAGTTATCTTTTTATAAGTTTCCTTCCCTTAATCATAACTAGGACATAATAGCTTAATTTGGTGCCGTTGTTGCTTATGTGCCCACGGTCGTGCCTAGTATTGGGAATCATATTAGCTGCATGCAGCGTCAATGACATTTTTCTCAAATATTGCAGCAGCATCTTCAACATCTTCACTATTCTTGATTTCAGTATTTAGCAGAATGCAATCATTTAATCTTTTTTGAAACGTTGGAATATTAGCATTCTTCGGAAGAAGATAGCTGCCCATTCTTCTGCTTAGGATCTGTGTCTTGTCCAGAGCTAATTTTATCAAGAGTGGTAGATGATCAGATATTAATTCATCTGCGCCGGCAACTTGTATACTTAACAAATCAGAATTAATTCATAAATAAATGCATAAATGGCAAAGTCAATAGCGGATGGTGATGATCGCATATCATACGGAAAATGAGTTGACGAGCCTGTAGATTATATTTGCTCTCTTGAATAACTTTTAGCAAAGTACTTCCTCTAGTACATGATTTAGCATTACCCCACCAACTACTTTTTGCATTCCAATCACCAGCTGTAAGGAATCTGTTGCCATTACTTTGTAAAAGGTTACTGAAATCGTCATATTGCCAGGAAAGTTGAGGTGGACAATACAAAGAGGACAAATTAAATTGAAAATTATTTGGCAGAAAGATAGTGGCTGTAACGCATTGAACAAGCTCAGTATTGATTTTCACAGAAGGGTTGTTGTGAATTAAAATATATCAAACGTTAATTTCGAATTAGATATCTATTGCACCCCTGTAAGTTATCGATAGGTCGCAGCCCTGGTCTCAAGCTTCGATATGTCGATCAGTTAGTCGTAAGAAAGAGCTGAAGAACGGCAGCACAACACATAAAAATAAATGTATACTTTTATATTGTTTTCATTTAATTATGTTTAAATAAGATTAATCCGTGAAATATTGAATATAACTATGGACAAATGGAATAAACCAATGGAAAAACTAAAGAAAACGACTAAAAGTTATCCTATTTTCGTGATGTAATAAAATGAAATTACTTGCTAGCAAGAGTAGCAACAAGGGTTGTGTCGAATACCATGTTTAATAATTAAGGCAGCTCCTCCTTTACGTCGGTTTGACAAATGATTTGCTAAGTAAGCCTGATATCCATTTATCTTGAGTAAATCATTAGTATTTAGGTGTGTTTCTGCAATTATTATTATATCAATCTCATTATGCTTGACGTATTCAATTAAATATCCCAGTTTGTTATGTAGGCCACCTGCATTCCATACCAGAATTCTTAATGAGTTAGAGTGTACAGTAGAACTATTGACATGCTTTGCCATCATGCATCTAGTTAGCGTGGTAAGCATAGTGACTAGATTATCCAACTTTGCATTGAGTTTTTCAAGGTTGCTGTTATCTACAGGATTTGGCCGCTTACGTTCATCAAGCATTAAGCTGATCAATGTGTCCAATTTATCGTTTATTGACTTGATACCATTATCATAATTGACAGTTAACCGAACGTTACTACGGCTACGATTTCTGAGACTTCGACTGGCATGATGATCATCAACATGATGATCATTCATGACTATCATTTAATCGCCGAGGTAGCCGCTGTTCCCGATTATTCGAAACTAAAGGCAATGGCTTAATCTGTTGCTGACGCTGCACTAGCCGCTGACCAGGAATACGTTGCAATTGATCCCGTTGCACGCCCATTTTCAGCGCATCAGCATAACTAGACCCTTCTTGAAGACCAGTGATCTTTTTGTTTACCTGCTGTTGTGCTTGCTCGAGTAAATCTCCAGTTTTCTTTGATGGCTCATGAGTATGCTTTTGACTTTTGTAACTGAGCTTCATGATTTCTCAGCACTTGCTGTATAGATGATTGCTTTGGCGATTGAGCAGTATTGCTTGGCTTCGACTTGGTAATATGCTTATTTACTAATTTAGCGATAGCAGCATTATTGCCAACGATATTTTGACGTATCAAATCAGCTACAAGTTTATTTGCTTGCTGCTTGAAGATTCTTTGATCTTGCAAGCTTCCTTAAAGGACTTGCAACCTTTATAGCTGGCGACGTGCTCTCCAAGGCAATTCGCACACTTTGGCGGTTGGCTCAAGCTGCCTTTCTGACGTGGACAATCCGTTGAAGGATGATTCATACCACACTTTACACAAACAAAAGGTCTGCGGCAATAGTTTTTAGTGTGTCCAAACTTTTGACAACGATGACATTGCACAGCATCTATGTTATGCAGTGATTTCTCTATCTTGACCTTCTGATGGCCGAGCAAGGTAGTATCTAATATACTACTATTGTTGGGTTTAGCCTCAATTTCAACTTCAAATAAGTCAAGTGGCTGACCAGAGAACCTTTTTTTGATGTTATTTGCATATCGAACTGTATGCCCCAGTTTAGCAAACTCCTCTTTGATCCACTCAATTGGTGTACTTCGATGTAAATGTCTAATAAGAATTCTGAATCCACGCTCAGACTTGATTTGAAAAGTATGAGATTCTAGGTTTATGTCTTCAAAATGATGAATAAGCTTCCTATAGGAGTCAATGCTAAGGCACTGAATGCGCAATCCACGTCCTGAGGTAGTCTTTACAAAATAGGAGGTATGATCAATAACTTTATTGATTCCTTGAATGAATGGAATGATCATAGGAACATCCGGAATATATATGGAAGGTGGCCTTGAACTTTCCTTATTGGTAATTGTTGACTCATTCGTAGCAGAATCACTTATTTTAGTTTTAGTTTTGCAAGTAACTTCAGAGAATTCTTCATCATCCGAATCAAGTCTACTTGGAGGACTGCCAATGTTTCCATTTGGTGCAACATCATTAGAGCTGATTTTGGTCGTTTTTGGGCTAGAACCCTTTTTTGCTGGACGCTTAGTCGCTTTTGTCCTCATTTGATTACCGTGTTGGCTGGCTAATGCCTGATTTAGCATTTGCTTAACTTTAGTGACTGCTATTGAGCGCTGACTAGTCTTAGCAGCTTCAATGTTATCCATATAAAGCATATCAGTGTCATCATCAGATACACAGTTCATTGAATCTAAATCATCCAATGCCTCGACATCCACGAAAGTGTCAGTATCCAATGAATTTGTGTCATCCATTTCTAAATAGCATTTGTAGGCCACCTGCATTCCATACCAGAATTCTTAATGAGTTAGAGTGTACAGTAGTCATTGACATGCTTTGCCATCATGCATCTAGTTAGCGTGGTAAGCATAGTGACTAGATTATCTAACTTTGCATTGAGTTTTTCAAGGTTGCTGTTATCTACAGGATTTGGCCGCTTACGTTCATCAAGCATTAAGCTGATCAATGTGTCCAATTTATCGTTTAATGACTTGATACCATTATCATTATTGACAGTTATCCGAACGTTACTACGGCTACGATTTCTGAGTCTTTGACTGGTTATTCGAAACTAAAGGCAATGGCTTAATCTGTTGCTGACGCTGACCAGGAATACGATGCAATTGATCCCGTTGCACGCCCATTTTCAGCGCATCAGCATAACTAACCCATCCTGAAGACCAGTGATTTTTTTGTTTACTTGCTTTTGTGCTTGCCCCAGTAAGTCTCTGGTTTCTTTGGTGGCTCATTAGTATGCTTTTCTTTCTGTAACTGAGCTTCATGATTTCTCAGCACTTGCTGTATAGATGATTGCTTTGGCGATTGAGCAAAATTGCTTGGCTTCCTTCGACTTGGTAATATGCTTATTTACTAATTTAGCGATAGCAGCATTATTGCCAACGATATTTTGACGTATCAAATCAGCTACAAGTTTATTTGCTTGATGCGTTTTTGAAGATTCTTTGATCTTGCAAGCTTCCTTAAAGGACTTGCAACCTTTATAGCTGGCGACGTGCTCTCCAAGGCAATTTGCACATTTTGGCGGTTGGCTCAAGCTGCCTTTCTGACGTGGACAATCCGTTGATGGATGATTCATACCACACTTCACACAAACAAAAGGTCTACGACAGTAATTTTTTGTGTGTCCAAATATTTGACAGCGGTGACACTGTACTGCATCCATGCTGTGTAATGACCTTTCAATTTTGACCTTTTGATGGCCCAGCAAGGTAGTATTTAAAATATTAATATTATTAGTTTTAGCTTCAATCTTAATTTGAAATAGCTCAAGTGGCTGACTTAATAATCTTTTCTTAATATTAATTGCATAGCGAATCGAATGCCCCAGCTTGGCAAACTCTTCTCTAATCCATTCAATAGGAGTGCTACGGTGCAGATTCCTTATGATAATTCTGAATCCTCTTTCAGATTTAATGTTCATGCACATGCATGAACATAGAAATATGATAAGTATGGGAACATATGAATATACGAAGATCGTATACATGCCTCCGACGCACTCAACGACTAGCAAGTAGTGCGCTGGGAAAAGATAAGGATCACATGTACGGACTCTATAAATAGACAAATGGACACCAACCCTTGCAACCCCAGAGTCAGATATGTAAGAGACGAACGCTGAGCCTTACAACCTCAGCGATAGGATAAGAATAGCTAATAGACCCACGCGGAGCCTTACAAACTCTGCGATAAGATAAGAATATGTAATAGACCAATGTTGAGCCTTACACACTCAGCAATATACGCACTAGATTTAAGGGTTGAAATTATGCATGAGTCTGGGTATATAAACCCAGGCTCAGAAGAATAAAGATCAATACAAAACTAAACACCACCATAGTCAAGTGTATTCGTTCATGGTCCTTCGAGCCGGATCACAAGTCTACCAAATACCAAATGTTGTGACAGTTGTATATTAAATTAAAAAAAGTGGTTTCCTCTTTGGCTTACCAATCCACGCTGTGAGTAGAGGCACAGCAAGATCAACAAGGCGATCAAAACAAAAACACCTCCAACGGGTTAAGCCAAAAAGAAGATCAATCACAAATAAACAAAAACTACAACAACCGCAACAAAATGCTGTCAGGAAAGGCTATTGATATGCTAAAAAAGCAATCAGACCTGTATGACAGAACTATAAAGGCCATAGCTAATAAGGATGCGTTAGAAGTCGTGGATAAGTTGGCAGAAGAATTCACTGCCAACCACTCTACACTGACTAAAATCTGTACCCCAAACCATATATATTTTACTGAGAAAATATATGATGGATTAATGGAAAAGGTCAGGATCTACAAGGAGGCCCTGATGAAGGTCGAAGCTACCGACCTCGATATAGATACCGACAAACCATCCACTAGCAAGAATTGGCATATGCAAACTGAGGTATCCACGAAACAGCAAACTCAAAAGGAAGTACTGTTTTCACGAAGTGGTTCAACCTCAATGGACTATCTGGTAGAACTTGTGGGTAAAAGAGCTCTAGTGTTAAAGCGGCACATTGAAGAGGTGCATGCCAATCTAGAGCTCAGCAACCAGGAGGAAACTCTAGAAAGCAAAGAAACACTAGAGTTCCTCTGGAATAAAGTCCAGTCTACGCTTACCGATTTGGAGGTAAAATATGATATACCTTCCCATGAAATCGACGGCATAGACGCATTGGAGCTTAAAGTCCATACATTGTCGAAGAAACTTAACAGGAAATTAAGTGTCTTTCACAGTATGAAAGAAGACGTTCCAGAGATGCCAAAATCGGATCTTCCTCAATTTAATGGAAGTCCCAAAGAGTGGCCAACGTTCTTCAACTTGTTCTCCGACATGGTTCACAAAAGGAAGGATATCAGCGACACAAGGAAGCTGAACTACCTGAAATCATGCCTCAAAGGAGATGCCCAAATGGTAGTGAGCCATTTGTTAAGTGGATCAGCTGCTAGCTACAATTCGGCGTGGGAACTTATATGTAAGCGCTATGAAAATAAGCGCAAGATATTCGCAAACGCCGTTAACCAGCTAGTGGACATGGAACTGCTGGAAAACGATGATGAAAGCAGGATCCGCCGATTCTTGGATACAGCAAATGAGAATATTCACATCGTTAAAGAAGTAGCCCAAATTGGTAACGATGCTGATGTACTAATCGCTCAAATTTTGCTAAGAAGGTTCTCAACTGAAGTCCTACAACTTTACGAGCAACATGTAAAGAGGGCCAGAGAAATTCAGTCCTTGAAAAATGTACTCGAGTTTATTGATCAACTATACAATTCAATAGACGCAGTACAGATAAGGGACGTCCAGACGCTTGTTGAAGCAAAGAGAACGAGCTACAAAATATGCCGATTTTGCAACCTGGACAACCACGAAATTACCAGGTGTTCAAAATTTAAAGCAGAGCCAGTTAAAAAACGCAAGGAGTTTGTAACTAAAAGTGCTCTATGTTTTAAATGCCTAGGTTCCCATAGCATGAAAGAGTGCCAAAAGGATTGGTCATGCAAGTATTGTACCAAATCACACAACAATCTGCTTCACGAGGATGCGAACGAAAACGAGACCTTCAGTAGCAATTGTCTCAAAGAAAGCAACGGACAAGATACGCTGTTGGCAACTGCGCTTATTCGGATTAAAAACAAGTCCGGAAAATATGAGCAGCTAAGGGCCCTCATCGATGGAGGCTCGCAAAAGACATTGATATCTGAAGAGGCCGCTCAACGACTACAACTGCGCCGAATCAAGCGGAAAGTGGGAGTACAAGGAATTTCACAAAATGTTGAAGTTCTAAAAAACAGCGTTTGCTTGACAATCAAACCAAGGATGACAAGCAAATTCGTCACCAGAACGGAGGCACTTGTTATGGCAAAACTGCAAAGAGCTCTACCGAGCAAGAAAATTGAAATGGACATCAATAAGGACTGGATGGGCTGCAAGCTGGCAGACCCACATTTCAATGAACCCAGCAGAATCGATGTTGTGATTGGCGTTGATTTACTCCCCTCAATAATGTTGGGAAAAGTTAAAAAAGTCAACGGTATGCTGGGGCAAAAAACTGAACTTGGATGGATTGTTTCCGGGAACATAGCTAGAGCAGTAAACAACAAGGTGATCAGCGCAACAACGACGATATGCCTGGATAACCTCGAACGCTTCTGGAAGCTTGAAAATAACTCAAGCGGTTCAAAAGAGAACAATAAATGGGATGGCGAAGGCCGGCTAGTAGTCTCCATACCATTTAAAAAAGACTTCGAGTCAGGAAAATCGCGCAAGCACGCTATGACACGATTACTGCATATGGAAAACAAATTCAGAAAGCATCTACAAATATTCACGGAATATAAAGACTTCACTTGGCATGGGAACCGCCACCTGAACAAAGGACCAAAGTAAGGTTCATCTGGATGTCACATTCTCTGGGCCCCGCAGAATGTTCAAGTACGAACATGAGACCTCAAGGATTGCAAGCATGGACATTTCGTCAAGATTATCAATAATTATCATATCTCTATTTCTCGTGTACACAAGTAAGAAAAGGAACCAGGGACAGGAATTGTCAGCTATTACTTTCTCTGGCCCCCCGCAGAATGTTCATGCACATGCATGAACATAGAAATATGATAAGTATGGGAACATATGAATATACGAAGATCGTATACATGCCTCCGACGCACTCAACGACTAGCAAGTAGTGCGCTGGGAAAAGATAAGGATCACATGTACGGACTCTATAAATAGACAAATGGACACCAACCCTTGCAACCCCAGAGTCAGATATGTAAGAGACGAACGCTGAGCCTTACAACCTCAGCGATAGGATAAGAATAGCTAATAGACCCACGCGGAGCCTTACAAACTCTGCGATAAGATAAGAATATGTAATAGACCAATGTTGAGCCTTACACACTCAGCAATATACGCACTAGATTTAAGGGTTGAAATTATGCATGAGTCTGGGTATATAAACCCAGGCTCAGAAGAATAAAAATCAATACGAAACTAAACACCAACAAAGTCAAGTGTATTCGTTCATTTAATTTGAAAAGTATGGGATTCAATATTTTCACTATGAAGATGACGAATAAGTTTTCTATAAGTATCAATGTTATAGCACTGGATGCGTAATCCATGCCTGATTTAGCATTTGCTTAATTTTAGTGACTGCTATTGAGCGCTGACTAGCCTCAATAGCTTCAATGTTATCCATATAAAGCATATCAGTGTCATCATCAGATACACAGTTCATTGAATCAGAATCATCCAATGCCTCGACATCCACGAAAGAGTCAGTATCCAATGAATTTGCATTATTTTCCATTTTTATATAACATTACGAAAAATGCACGCCAAGGCCGTCCGGACTCCAAAATATAAAAAGCCCATAATACATTTTTTAATAATTTACCTTTTTACGGACAGACAGACTAAATCAACTCAGCTCGTCGCCCTAAAACAAAACAGCGTTACCGGCTGCGGAAGACTCAATTACATCCCATCAACAATTTAGTACTTAAGTACTAAGTAACTCATTTTTGGTCAGCTTTTAGAACGAGCTAACGGTACCCTAACTTTAAAATTTAAATGCTTACGCTCAAAAAATGTGAAAATTACAGGGTATTTTTCGATGTGCCACGCCCCTAAAAAGGCGTAAAAATTATTTTTGGGTTATCGAAAGACCCGATCCATTCACCTACGTGAATGAGTATACTTATATGTCCATGCCCGCTAGGGGCGTGGCAAATCGGATTTAAAGATATGATTTTTTTCATTCTACTATACTTACTTCCCTGCTATCATTGGCTTTTAGGCCTATTATATATATATAAGTTAAGCGCTCCCACACTAGAGTACTAGTGATTGGGGACGCTGTGTTGGGTTCTTGTGAATATATAACAACTTTGTGTTCAATGAAATAATATATTTTATATAATTGGGAACAATAGGTCCAAACTCTCTCTAGTCCGAATATTAACTGAACTAAATCTGTTCTACTGGTTAGGATCTCCCCGTGAATGTCTGACTGGACTCTCCAGCCTCCTTAGATTGTCGAAAGTCTTAACTTATATATATATATATATATATATATATATATATATATATATATATATATATATATATATACGCATACACAAAAGATTTTTAAATTTTACTTCCGATGGAGGTTGAAATTGTGTTTATATTTACGGGGTTAATTTGGGCTTCGCTCCTGAATTGCAAACAATAGATAATTGTAACAACTGTAAACTGTATGCTCGCACAGAATCGGAAATCCTGAATATTACAAGCAAATGTCGAGCTCTGAACGTGGATGGGCCAGTGAGATTTGTTGTTCTTCTATTAATAAAGACTTATTAGTATCCTTATTTTCCAATTTATCCACTTTATTATTCAATTGCTTCCATTCTCCTTTTAGACTTGAAAATTGATCGGCTAACACCGTTATTGCCGCGCTTAACCCTTGCAATGTTTCATTTATATTTTCCATACTGCCTACGAATTTAAATTATTTATTAGTAAATTAATCTCACTGTAAATGTTATTTTAAACAAGAGCATTTTTTTATGACTTACTCACCCGTTACCTGGTATTTTTTATTCTATTTATTTATATAATATTTATTATTATTATTATTATTATTACCTTTTTAGTAAGATTTCTTTTTAG
The DNA here is from genome assembly GCF_054131065.1 of Drosophila arizonae. Classification (NCBI taxonomy): domain Eukaryota; kingdom Metazoa; phylum Arthropoda; class Insecta; order Diptera; family Drosophilidae; genus Drosophila; species Drosophila arizonae. The sequence continues at coordinate 13,514 of NW_028315232.1, forward strand.
GTTTTTTTTATTTTTTCGTAAATTTTTCAAAAAATTTTTTACTTACGGCTTGAGCTCGGTGCACAAGTGAACTAAATAATTTTAATGTCGGAAAGCTTACTTACTATTCGACTCGATGCAAGGCCCACTATGTTATCAATTTAATTTTTCGATTTAATTTTTCTACATTTAATCAGTCTTTTCATTGTTTCCAAGTTACTGCTATTTACCGTTTCCAATTGAGATAAGAAAATGATATTAATCGTCTCGCGGAATTCCTTGCTGTGGAGATAAAACGTTAGTAATGCTCTAACAGTCTTGTAAACACAATTTTTTTAACACATTTTTTTTTTAACACATTTTTTTAAATTGTTGATGTGAATATTTATATTTTGTGAATATATTTCTTTAATATATTATTTCATCGAATTACCAATTGTATTATTACGTGTGTTATTGTTTTGTCTGTTGTAAAATTATTTGAATTATCAATTTCTAAGTATGTTATCTTTATATGGCACTGTCTCATTTTCTGGTTTCTCTCTTGCATTTATTGCATTTGCATTTATTTATTTAAATAATTCATGTTTGTATATTTGCATATTTATGCCTTGTTTGTTGAGATTTCCAGACAGCCGCCTTTTAATTTTGTTATATTGTCAGTGCTTTAAACTTAACTCCTTTTAATTTATACGGAAACCCATCATTCAACACAGGTGGAAATTGTGACGTTTATTTTTTTATCATATTTGTCTTACGGCAAGGATTTGAACCTCGATACGAGAATCAATCTGTACCACCATTTAGCCTGCAAATTTCTTGTATTTCGTTTTAAGGATCGTCTCTACAAGGATTTTGCTACGATTTCTTTTATGTTACAAAATTGTCTAGCTCTTGCTAGAAATTATGTTATTTATTGTATTTTAAAGTTATGGCATGGTGTTTCACCCATTACTTTGCAAATCACAGAAGTACCACTTAATTTTGCCAACAATTGTCCAATCCAGCTTTTAGATTTGAAACAATTTATTTGTACTTGCTTTTTTATAAGTTATTGTTATATTTTGTTATTGACACGTCAACATTTTCCTTTTCTGAAGAATGTGGGTCCCTGCTCGGGCGCCAGTTAAGCGCACCCACACTAGAGTACTAGTGATTGGGGACGCTGTGTTGGGTTCTTGTGAATAAATAAGAACTTGGTGTTCATTCTTCCGAAGAAGACATCGGCCCATTATTTTGATTACAGTCTGTGTCTTGTCCAGAGCTAATTTTATCAAGAGCGGTAGAGCGTCAGCGAAGCATTTGTAGCATTTGAAGCATTTTGTAAAGCACTGTATACTGTGGAGGGTGAATCATTTATCAGCGCATTAATTTGTAATGGAATTCTCGACAGAACATCGGCAACTACATTTGATTTTCCTGGCTTATAAAAAAGTTCACAATTATACTCCTCAATTCTCGACTTCCAACCTTTCAGCTTGGCATTATAATTTCTATTTCCACAAGCGAAAGTTAACGGTTGATGGTCCGTGTACACCCTAATTAATTTTGCTCCATACAGATAAGATCGTAAATTATCCAATGCCCAAATAATTGCAAGCATCTCTTTTTCATTTGTCGCGTAGCCTTCCTCAGTTTTATTCAATGAACGGGATATGAAAGCGATAGGCCTGTCCATGCTGCTATCATTCTGGGAAAGAACCGCCCCAATAGCGTAATTAGAAGCATCTGTTGTAAGATTAAACGGTTTATCAAAGTCAGGAAAAGCCAGCACCACAGTTGATGACAGAAGATTCTTAAGGTTATTAAATGCCCCCAATGCATCTTCATCAAGTGTAATCGGTATATTTTTAGACTGCGATGCTTTTACCTTCGAATGTTCTCCCCGTGTCAAATTTGTTAGTGGCTTTGCAATCTTTGCATAGTCTCGAATAAATTTTCGATAATAGGAAGTCATACCCAAAAATCTCTTCAATTCCTTAATATTTGAAGGGGCCCTCATCTTCTTGACAGCCTCCACCTTCTTCTCATTTGGTCTTATACCGTCAGCAGATACAATATATCCACCGTATACCGTTACCATGGAGGGAGAATCTTTTATCAGTGCATTAACTTGTATTGGAATTCTCGAAAGAATATCTGCGACTATATTTGATTTGCCTGGCTTATAAAAAAGTTCACAATTATACTCCTCAATTGTCGACTTCCAACGTTTCAGCTTGGTATTATATTTTCTATTCCCACAAGCGAAAGTTAACGGTTGATGGTCTGTATATACCCCAATTAATTTTGCTCCATACAAATAAGATCGTAAATTATCCAATGCACTATGGTTAAAAAGCCCGAACTTTTGGCATTAATTGTCCTTGAAGAGATAGAAGCATTAAAAATTTTGTATACATATTAATATGAAAATTCTAGTTCCCAGATAAACTTATCACTAACCTTGAATTATAATTTAGTCATAGTTTTCTTTTTCCAACTCAATACAATTCATATCATATTTGTTATCATAGGCGTCTTCATCGTCATCTTCAGAATCATCTTCCTCTTCTTCGCTTTCTGTAGAACTAGCAATTATTTCAGAAGGATCGAAACTATATGGTTCTAGAAGTGCAATAACTTCTGTAGGCAGTTCCTTTTTTCTATTTCGGCGAGCTCGATCTTTCAAACTGAGACTAGAAATAAGTGGGTCAGATGAGTCTAGTGCTCTATTAAATACATCACTTATATTTTGCAATCGGCTGCACTTCCTAGCATGTGATTTGCGATCGCTTTTATAAATTTTATTCCGAGATTCAGACGCGTGTTCTCCCAAAACTCCAACTGGAAGTATAGAGCTGTCTTTTATTTGATGCCCATGCGCCAAAATTTTATTTTAACATATACAAATTGAATATTTTCTCGCACAGAGCTTTTAAATTTCTCGGAGCTCACCTTATGCTCGCTAGAAATAGCAATCAATATTGTATAAAAGTTTTTTAAAATTTCTGGGTCAAAATTGAAAATGGTTTAAAACAACTCAATATTTCCAAAAGCTGTTCTTGATGTGTTGCCGTCATTTGTGTTACCACTTCCACTTTGTTTCAGATTGTCAACATTAAGACCCATTTCACTCCATAACCTGCTTCGGATGTACTGTTTCTTTTCATCTATGAGTTGCTTATCAGATCCTTTGACACGCCATTTTTTAAAGTCTATTCTGTATGAAATTTTAAGTACAAACTCCACAAATCTTATCCACACATGTAGAGGGCTGATTCCATATTGAAGACTTTTGGAATTGACAGTCAATATTTCTGCGTTGAAGTCAGTGGTTTTTAGCAGTTGATTTGGCTTTGCTCCACATAAATGGCATACTTGGCATGAATCGGTTCCAGTTAAAACATTCAAAATTTTTCCGTCGATTAGGGTCATGTATGGTTTATAATCAATGAGTATACTTTTTTCTTCGAAAATATACAAGTGACGCTGAAGGTTTTTAATTTGTGCATCCAAATTAATTTCTTTCAATATAAGGTAATTTGTTACCTTAATAAATTCTATTTTCAAAGGCCGGCAAAATCTAACTGACTGAGGAATAGTATTGAGCCAAACGACTTGATTATGTTCATCAACTAATTTCAATGGAATTACTGTTGTGACGTATAATGTTGTGACGTATAATGAATGGTCAAATCCGATATGATCATTTTCTTGAAAGCGCTGCTTATAGATGCTTTGTCCTGTAGAACCGTCGAAACCGTAACTTAGCATTAATGTACAACGCGTTGAATTTGAAATTTTAAGAATGTTTTGCTGCATCAGAAGAACACGATCAACTGTGTGATTTAATAAGTTATGTAATGGGACTTCCACATTTGTTTCGGAGTACACAATTTCGTCAGGTCGACACTTCAATTTAATTTCCTTAAGTTTTGCGTAAGGCGGAAAAATGTCGAATCCTTTTCGCTTATTAAGTGCCTTTATGTTTAGGTATTGTTGCTTAGTCAATCCATCTTCAATCAGGAAAGCCAAAGCCTCATCAACAGTTAATGTCAAGAAATCATTTCTTTCAAGTTTATTATACTCATTCACGAAAGTGAATCAGTATATTGGTTTTGTGCAATGTCCGTCTTGCTGTCCGTCCGTCTGTCCGTCTGTCCGTCTGTCCGTCCGTCCGTCTGTCCGTATGAACGCAATCTATTTCGGCGCTATTGAAGCTAGAGACTTGAAATTTGGAACACATACTCGTGTATATCTCCGATTTATAAAGTGTTAAAATTTTCCCGATCCGCCCACTAGGGGCGTGGCAAATCGGAAAATGCATTTTCCGATATACCAGAAATCATGTTTGTTGAAGAGCTAGAAAGCTGAAACTTGGTATGTAGGTCCGCGTTGACCACCCAAGATCACAAGCTATGGCGGATATATCTACGCCCATTGGGGGCGTGGCAAATCGGATAAAACTGTATCTCCTAAAGTTGTAAACCTAGAATGCTGAAATTTTGCACGTCAGCTAATGGTATGATTCTATAAAGTCTGAAGATAAATTATAAGTCTACGCCCGTTGGGGGCGTGGCAAATCGGACCTGAAGATATAGTGATTTTTTAAATTCTCCTATATTTTGGACACTATTGATGGCAGAGACCTCAAATTTTGTATATATACTCGGACTGATCACCCAAGACCAAAAAGTTTTGTCGGATATATGTCCGCCCACAGGGGGCGTGGCAAACCGCAAAAGTTTATATCTCCTAAAGTATAATAGCTAGAAGCTTCAAATTTGGATAGTTGAGTTACTGGTAGCCTCCTCTATCGATTCCCCAAAAATAATTTTTACGCCTCTTTAGGGGCGTGGCATATCGAAAAATACCCTGTAATTTTCACATTTTTTTAGGGTAAGCATTCAAACTTTGCAGTTAGGGTAACGTTATCTCTTTCTAAAAACTGACCAAAAATGAGGTGTCTACGCCCAGTTGGGGCGTGGCAAATCGGAAAAACCTGTATATTCTACAGTATTAGAACGAAACTTAACTACTAAATTGTTGATGGGATGTGAATGAGTATTCCGCAGTCGGTAATGCCCGACTGCAACGTTCTTACTTGTTTTTAATCTCGGTTGATTGTTCGGTGTTCATTGCTTTTTTCAAAACAAAGCTTGTATCGCTTTCCATTGATTTTTTAGACGAAACTAATGCAGAATGTAGCAATAGCGGCGTCGAGTTATCACAATCAGAAGCCAATTTTCGTTTTAGTCGAGGACCACCATCGTTATAACTCAATGGCTTCCGACCTACTCTTTTAGGTGATCTGGCGTATGCACTAACCTTGATACTTGACTCTAAAAAGCCCGTTTTTTTTTTAAACGTTCCAGCAATCGATTGCATTTCGGCAAATGGTACTTAATAAATCCAACAAATTTTTTGACTTTATAGTGGATCGTCCGATATGTTCTCTTTGTTTATTTTTTTAACAATATAGTCTTTTATTGCGCTTTCTTGTCGCTTGTTGCTACTCCACACAGAAGTGTGCTAGAAAGCAGAATGGAATTGCAGAACTCATGTGTAACTACAACATGTCAATTATTATTATTATTATTATTCGGTTTAGCAAATATTAACACACAATTTCTCATTTAAACATTTCAAATACCTTTGAGGGATCAAAAGTTATATCTGACGAAACGCACATATGAATATTAGTTTTTATCTAAAAATACACAACAGCAACACATTGCACAATTGGACGATAAATCACAAAACTACCACAATTAATATAATTATCTTATTTGACATACCTTCCTGAATCTTATCATAACAAATATTTTTCACTATTTCAAATACCCAAAGATTTACACACATTGAAAGTGAGAATGATTTCCCGCACTTTTTTCGATTTACCATGCAACTCTGAATCAGCTGACTTTGACGAAGCTTAAAACATTATGGGTAGTCTCCAAAATTTTATAAAAATTGTTTTTAAGTCGGCTGGAGTTTTCTAAATGACAATATGAAAAGAGTTGGCGGATACTGAACAAAATTTTTTTTTGATTTATGCCAAATCGGACTTTTTACCCATAGTGCAATGCCCACATAATTGCAAGCATTTCTTTTTCATTTTTCGCGTAGCCTTCCTCAGTTTTGCTCAATGAACGGAATATGTAAGCGATAGGCCTATCCATGCCGCTTCGTTCTGGGAAAGAACTGTCCCAATAGCATAATTAGAAGCATCTGTTGTAAGATTAAACGGTTTCCCAAAGTTAGGAAAGGCCAGCACTTTAAATTATACAGAAGATTCTTAAGGTTATTAAAAGCCCTCAATGCGTCTTCGTCAAGTGTAATCGGTATATTTTTAGACTGTGACGCTTTTACCTTTGAATGTTCTCCCCGTGTCAAATTCGTTAATGGCTTTGGAATTTTTGCATAGTCTTGAATAAATCTTCGATAATAGGAAGTCATTCCCCAGAAGGAGCCTTCATGTCCTTGACAGCCTCCACCTTTTTCTTATTTGGTCTTATACCGATACCGATTATACAGATACAATATAGCCAAGGAATTCTACCTGCGAGCATAAGAACTGTGTCTTTGAAGTTTTGTTTCCCTAAGTCTCAGAAAAATTGCTCTGAGGCTCGGCTAATGTGTTTCGTAATCCTTGCTGAAGATTATTATATCATCAATGTAAACGTAACCAATTTTTCCATTCAATGTTGAAAACGCCGTCTTGACTGTGTCTAACTCTTTTATTCGAATTTGATGAAAGCCTGAAGTTAAGTCAAGAGTTGTAAAAAATTTTGACCTTTCTAGGCTAGCCAACGTTGAAGTGATATCAGTTATTGGAGAATTATAAGGGCTTTTTGATGGCTTGATAATTCCATTTTTTAACAGGTCCCTAATTTGCCTTTATACCTCCTCTCGCATACTAGCTGGATATCGATAAATTTTTGAATATATTGGTTCTTGAGTGGATGTTCAAATTTCTGCTCTGATCGAGGATTCAACCGCCCTTTCGGTTGAAAGTGGTCCAAAGATATCCTATTATTGACTTTAAAATTTGTTTGATTTCCTCAGTTCAGTGTTAAGTAATACATTGATATTTAATGATTGTTTAGCAAAGAGAGGTATTTTAATGCCTGGTGCTATAAGTTCATCCCGTTCTCTATTAATTATAGCTTTCAGGGTTTTTAGAGTATCGTCACCTATGATTCCACCAAAACTTTTTAGCCCCTGGAGTACATAAAACGTGATTGGAATATCATTCCCCATGAACGAACCAGCAAGTTTATGTCTAATAAGAATGTTTCCTTCCGCTGATTGCACGTGGAATGGTCTCTGCTATTTTAAAACTTATGAAATTTTTGTTTGTTCCTGTGTCAACTTAAAACTGTAGATCGGCTCCATCCTTTGTGTTATATTTTTTTATATACGGTACGCTGGAGAGGCTTCAGTCAAAAAATTTACTTTACTTATCTTATTTCCCGTTATGAATTCATCACGTTCAAATGATTCAGCAGGTTGACAACTATTTTCAGAAGTCTCCGTAGTCTCCTTACAATAAACTGTACTATGATCGACTTCTTCAATCTCTGTTGATTCGTCCAATGCCGGTTCCATCACAGTGTCCATATGGTACACTCTGCGCACTTTAGAGAATGGATTTACTACGTCATTCAAGCTTCCTTTGACAGCTCCATCTTTCTTGTTCAGATTTGAATGACCAGTACGGTTTGTATCCATCTTAATTGCTGCCCTTGCCGAATAGCCGAATAGCTTCGTGTATTTATCGGTCGTCGATATTGAAAAATTTGTCTTGGACCACTCCCATGAGGATGAGCCACGAATCTTGTTTGTTGATAATCATTAATTCCACGAGACATATATGTCCCTTGTACACCATTACTTCTTAATGAAATATTCTGTAAATTCACACAAATGGCATAAGCGTCCGGTAAATTTTTGGGCTTACTGACTGTTTACATTCTGGATAGGTCACCGTTTAGTCCCCTTATGAAAACATCTAAAGCTCTATCTCTATTTGATTCTACATATTTATGCTTTGCTTGTTGATTAGAGATTTCCAAAGAACCGCCTTTAATTTTGTTATATAGTTAGTGCTTTAAACATAACTGTTTAATATTTATGACATTTGTCTTACGGTAAGGATTTGAACCTCGATACGAGAATCAATCTCGTACCTCCATTATGCCTGCAAATTTCTTGTATTTCGTTTTAAGAGTCGCATCGGCAAGGATTTTAACCTAGATATTGCCAATACCACCCTTCAGCCACGAATTCTTTTATGTTATAGAATTGTCTAGTGCACCAACACTTGCTAGAAATTATGTTATTATTTATTATATTATGTTGTGCCAACAATTTCCCAATTGGATTGGAACAATTTATTTGTACTTGCTTTTTTTAATAAGTTATTTTTATAGAATTATTGACACGTCACCATTTCCCTTTATTTCCTTGAAGAATGAGGGTCCCTGCTCGGGCGCCAGTTAAGCGCTCCTGATTGAGGACGGTGTTGTTGGGTTCTTGTGAGTATATAACAACTTGGTCTTCAAAAAATAATATATTTTATATAATTTGGAACAATAGGTCTAAATTCTCTCTTGTCCGAATATCAACTGAACTAAATCTGTTCTACTGGTCAGGTTCGCTCCTTAAATGTCCGACTGGACTCCCCAGCTTCCCTAGATTGTCGAAAGTCTTAACTTTTATATCCTGGAAATGATGAATAAGATTTCTATAAGCATCAATGTTAAGGCACTGGATGCGTAATCCACGTCTTGAGGTGGTCTTGATATAGTAAGTGTTTTGTTCCTTGAATGAATGAATGAATAGGAACATCCGGAAAGAATATGGAAAGTGGCCTTGAATTTGCCTTTCTAGTAATTGTTGATTCATTCGTAGCTTATTTGCTTATTTTAGTTTTGTTTTTGCTGTTAGTTTCAAAGAATTTTTCATCGAATTGAGTCTTCTTGGAAGACTGTCAATACTTCCAGTTGATGCGACATCATTAGATCTGCTTTTGGTCATTTTTGTCCTCATGTGACTACCATTTTAACTGGTTAATGGCTGATTTACCATTTGTTTAGCTTTAGTGACTGTTATTGAGCGCTGGCTAGCCTCAATAGCTTCAATGTTATCCATATATAGCATATCTGTGTCATCTTCAGATTCGCAGTTACCCAGTGGGTTCATTCCAATACCTCGACATCCACGAAAGAATCAGTATCCAATGAATTTGCATTATTTTCCATTTTTATATAACATTTGGAAAAATGCACGCCAAGGCCGCCCGGAGTCCAAAAAGAGACCAAGTACAATTATTATTTATAAAGTTTAAAAGTCCAAAATATAAAAAGCTCAAAATACATTTTTTAATAATTTACCTTTTTACGGACAGACGGACGGACGGACAGACAAACAGACTAAATCAACTCAGCTCGTCGCCCTAAAACAAAACAGCGTTACCGGCTGCAGAAGACTCATTTACATCCCATCAACAATTTAGTAGTTAACCCTTTATATGGCACCACGTCCGATTTTTATGCGGTTTGTTTTATTAGATAGAAAACTGAAAATAAAAAATACACTTTTTTTCGTTTTTCAAAATTTTGATTCAGTATATAAAGGAAAAAGGATTTGTTGCAGATATGCAACAGATGTGCTTAAGGGGAAAAAAAAAATACTGATAGTTCTCTGGATATTTAGACGAACGTAATATTTAATTTGGATATTCTTAAACTATTTAACATACAGTGCTTATCATAATTATAGCCCACCCTGTAGCTAAAACTTTGAACCAATTTTAACAAAATTATTAGGGTTTAAAAAAAAAACAAGTAAGAAAATTCTAGTCGAGAGTGCTCGACTAGATACTACCCTGAACCCAACAAATAAAAATGCTCATTTAGTATGGCTGAAATTTCAATTTCGATGTATTTAAAAATATAAATAAAATACCAAACTCATTTAATAAAATATAAAAATATTTTGAAACAATTAAAAAAAATTAACATCAGTTGCATCGATCGGGATTCGAACCTCGACTCCTCGATCGAGCGTCATGCAGCTAACACACTAGGCCACCCCACTCTTGCTAGTGGCGCTGGCAAAACTCAAATAGATTCACTGCTGCTGCGCCATCTACCAAAACTAAACGAAACTAGCTGCTGATGTGATTCTAAGAATCTGCTAGAATAACCAAACTATTAAAAACGCACATAAAGTATAGTTAAAATTTCAATTTCGGTGTATTTAAAAATACAAATTAAATAGAAAACTCATTTAATAAAATATAAAAATATTTTGAAACAATTAAAAAAAAATTAACATCAGTTGCATCGATCGGGATTCGAACCTCGACTCCTCGATCGAGCGTCATGCAGCTAACACACTAGGCCACCTCACTCCTGCTAGTGGCGCTGGCAAAACTCAAATAGATTCACTGCTGCTGCGCCATCTACCAAAACTAAATGAAACTAACAGCTGATGTGATTCAACGAATGTTTTTGTTGTAGCTGCTGCACGTGCGTTTGTTAATTGGCCAAATATTTGATTTTTTTTTTATTAATTTTTGACTGAACGGAATTTAATGAAACTTTCAGCATATGATCTACATATTATATTGAATATTTGAGAAATTTAAAAAAAAGAAAATCATTCACAATTAGCTATAGTGGCATCTGATTTGAACTTGAATGTTTTTACTCGATAAAAACATAACGGGATGATTTATCTAATTTTAAAAGCAAACTCGACGTCCGCGCTGTATAAACGGTCATTTAAAAAAAAAATTCAAGTCTCTAGCTCTTATATCTTCGGAAATCGACGCGTTCAAACATACGGACAGACAGACAGACGGACAGGGCCAAATCGACTCAGCTCGTCGCCCTGATCAAGAATATATATACTTTGTGGGGTCTGCCACGCCTCCTTCTGCCTGTTACATACATTTCAACAAAACCATTATACCCTGATTTCCCATTTTCAATGGGTTCAGGGTATAAAAAAAAGTACGGTACTTTGTTGACAGAAGCATGTTCAGTAGAATTTACCGCAATTTGGGTTCTATTTATAGAAAACTAAGAAAGAACCGTTAACTTTTGCTGCATGCTCGCATATTCGCTTGCATTTTTGTGTATCATAATTATAGCCCACAGTAGCAAATTTGAGTTTGTTAAGTGCGGAGCAGACTTTTGGATTTACAAACATTGTAATAAAGTAAATTTAGATAGTTTTTAAGAGATGCCGCTTGGAAAACAATTATCTGATTATGAAAAGGGCCGTATTTTCTCGCTTTTCGAGTCAGGAGAGTCTATTTCGAGTATTTCCGAGTAAGCCGACGTGTAATTAAAAAATTTTTGGACAATCCCGAAGAATATGGATTAAGAAAACGAACTGGCCGAAAACCGTTACTAAATGCGCGCGATAAACGCAAAATTATTAACAAAGCCAGCAACAGCTCAACCTCTTGTAGAGCTTTGGCCTCAGATGTGGGTGGATCTGTGTCAGCGATGACTATCTGGCGAGTTCTGAAGGGCTCAGAAATCATAAAGAGGTCTAAACTGACCAAAACACCCATGTTGCTAAGTCGCCACAAGGTTGCTCGTCTTGATTTTGCCGAAAGACATACTGCGACCGATTGGACACACGTGCGTTTGAATCATCCTCTTTTGGCTTACAGTATATTTGTAAATTTTTACCCTAACAGGTCATATTTTCTGATGAGAAGAAGTTTAACCTGGATGGTCCTGATGGGTTTAATTCTTACTGGCATGATTTGAGAAAGGATCCAATGTTTTTTTCAAGGAGAAACTTTGGAGGTGGCTCCGTCATGATTTGGGGAGCATTTTGTTCATTTGGAACCTTGGAATTGAAGTTTGTAACGAGCCGAATGAACAGTGAAGAGTATATTGAGACTCTGGATAGTAGTCTTATTCCATATCTAAGGGAATTTCGTGAGAAACCAATGGTTTTCCAGCAGGATAATGCCAGAATCCATGTGAGCAGACGTACAAAGGAGTATTTAGAGGACTGTCATGTTGATGTCCTTGACTGGCCAGCTTGTTCTCCAGATCTCAACCCGATAGAAAATGTGTGGGGTATTCTTGCAAGACGGGTGTATGCCAATAATCGCCAATTTGAGACAGTTGGAGATCTTAAAAGACAAATTCTAAATGAATGGCAAAGCCACCAAAAGGACCTTTTATTAAATTTAGTGGCTTCAATGAGAAAGCGAATTTTTGAGTTAACTAAGGCAAATGGAGGCCGGACTAAATATTAAAAATAGTTTTTCCATAAATCCGCAACAATTTCGTGTTTTATTGACCAAAATATGAACATGGGCTATAATTTTGATACAGAAAATGGGTGCTGTTTTTCTTAGTTTTCTACTTCTTTTTAAGAAATCATTATTAAATCGTTAATTTTAAGTGAAAAAGTTTTTTGCCATTCATAATTGAAATATTGAACTACGCATTTTTAAAGATTTTAAGGAAATATGTCATTTGGAAAAAATTTTCAGCTTATTCGTTTACGTGGATTAAAAGTGGGCTATAATTATGATAAGCACTGTATTATTATATTTATTTAAAGTGGAAATTTTTAAATCAATTGTTTCTCTTGTTGAAACATAAGGCCACTTCACATTTCCCACACATTACTTGCGAGAATCCCGTACACTTCGGGTACTTGCACCTTATTTGTTTTTCACCCCACAAAGGCCAATGTCCAAATTCATCCTGCCGTACCATTCGATTTGGCACGCGTTGCGTAGGACCTCTTTGTTTTTTTTTTTTTTGCTGCAATTCGTTCTCGAGCATAGAACTTCTTTTTCCCATTATTGATTTGGTATCAATTTTTGTTAGCACCTCTGCAATATTTATCCGAAACTCGGAAGATCCTAAGAGTTTAGTGCTTGATGCATTCGCCTTATGAACGCGTTTGTACTAAAGCCAAGCATTACTCACTGTCAAGTCGAGTAGATGGTAAAAAATGCGAACCTGACAGCGTCTACTTCTTAGGAAAATTTTATATCTTCCAATAATGCTGTCGATCAGATCAACATCTCCCATATAGCTATTGTATTGTGCTGCTGCAAAAGGTCGGTCAATCTCTACGTATTCCTTTTTGGCTTTGTTGAATCGACGTGCTTTGTCCTCTGGTAGTATTCCAGCGTAGTTGGATGCCAATGCTTCCTTCATCCGCTAAGTATTTCAAAAGGGGCAATGAATTGAAAAAAATTGTCAAAATAAATTCGAAAGTTGTGATGCCTGGGCACTTCTCTGATCATTCTAACACCACAGTTTTATGCCGCACCTAGATCTGGTTCGTTAGGCAAAACTTTCGTGGAAGACGTGAAATGGACATATACAATACAATTCCAACAAATTGTCGAATCTCCATCAAAGTGAAATTTAAACTTTCATTGGGGTCTTTTTGGTGAATGTACAAATTGGTTTCATTTGAAATATGCTCAAAAAGGTGGTTTGGAAACAGATATGAAAAAAATTGTATGGGCTCCGAAAGCTCCATTACTTCAGGAGGCAAGGCAGTACTCGCGAGCAGCCGCAGTTGACACTCATTCGATAATAAGTTGCGTTGTCTCCATAGCAGAGATCTTTTTTGGTTGTTCTTGGGCGAACCAGTGCTATTTGAAGCAATGGTTACATCAACGTCAGCACGTTCATCTTGCTCATCAATGTCCTCATCCGTACCATCCAATTCTTCTTTGTCTGGCTCGAAATCACTTTCTTCATTGGCAGAAAAATCGAATTCGTCCTCGCTATCCAAACTATTAAAAAATCTTGCGATTTCCGAAGGTGTCAATCCCCTTGCGGACATTATTCCTAAGTAAGAAATACTGTCTACAAAAATATAAATATGTGTAGGTCGACCTCAAAGAAGAACATAAAAGACAATCCAGAATAAATTCATAGCAACACATAATGACACAAAACAAAAGAAGTATATGGTGACATAAAACATAAGCACAATAAATGGTATGTTGCATAAATGCAACAAAATTGAGAGTGCAAAAAAGAAGTCCTAATAGTACTTTGTTGCAAATCTGTAACATACCGATATTCAAGAGTTACTCACAATACACATCAACAAACCCAAATACTTGATTACAAACGCATTATTAATATAGTTACCTTATTTAAAAAGTAGTTGTTCGCAAATTAAAACTTTTTGTTATTAGAAAAATTTGCAAATATTTCTGACTTACAAAAAAATTTGCTATACCACTTTCTTGATACCCGTTGCGAAATAACTATTTAAAACGGTATGTTGCAGATATGCAACAAGGCCGTATAAAGGGTTAAGTACTAAGTAACTCATTTTTGGTCAGCTTTTAGAATGAGCTAACGGTACCCTAACTTTAAAATTTAAATGCTTACTCTCAAACAAGTAAGAAAGCTCTAGTCGAGACTACTCGACTACGAGATCCCCTGAACCCTTGGAGTAATAGCTATTTCAATAATTTTTCGCGTCTATCAGCTTACACAAAAAACACGCACACACACACACACACACACACACACACACACACACACACACACACACACACACACACACACGCACGCACGCACGCACACACAGGCATACATACACACACATACATACACACACATACACACACACACACACACACACACACACACACATACACAAACAATTACATACATATACACACACAAGCATAAACACGCATGGGCGGCAGTGAGCGCTTACTATGAGAACTTAATTGCTTAATAACTTTTTTTGTGGACGTACGATCTTCATGAAACTTTCAGATTATGATTATAACATGGATATGCATGTAATTGCCAAAGCACAAGTATTTGAAATACGCTTTTTACAAAAGTGAAGGTGAGGGGGTGAATTTAAGGGTGGGGGGTAAATTTTAACAAAAACCCGAAATTGTATAAATTGCATGTAAGCATACATCAAAAATTTGGAGACTCTAGCAATAAAGGTGTAGAAGATATAATTTTATAACTGGTTTTCGATAAGGTTTTTTATCGATAAAAAAAGATCGGGATGAGTTATTGATTTTTAATGATAAACTTGATATGCGCGCTGTTATTACGGACATTTTAAAAAAAATTTGAAGTCTCTAGCTCTTACATCTTCTGAAATCGACGCGTTCATACATACGGACGGACGGACGGACGGACGGACAGACAGACGGACAGGGCCAAATCGACTCAGCTCGTCGCCCTGATCAAGAATATATATACTTTGTGGATCTGCCACGCCTCCTTCTGCCTGTTACATACTTTTAACAAAACCATTATACCCTGATTTCCCATTTTCAATGGGTTCAGGGTATAAAAATGTGCAAATTACAGGGTATTTTTCGATATGCCACGCCCCTAAAAAGGCGTAAAAATTATTTTTGGGTTATCGAAAGTAACGATCGATTCACTTACGTGAATGAGTACAGTTATGTCCATGCCCGCTAGGGGCGTGGCAAATCGGACTTAAAGATATAGTGATTTTTTTCATTCTGCTATACTTACTTCCGTGCTATTATTGGCTTTTAAGCCTATTATATATGTATACTAGCAGTCCCAGCAAGCGTTGCATTGCCCTACCCTTATTTCTAGGTAAAAAATGATTAAAAGGTATGTTGTTCAGGTTGGGATACACTCTAATTAATTTATTAATCAGATTTTCATTCAAGCCCCTTGTGGTAAACGACATTCTTCGTTTTTTGGTCAGGTGCAAGAACAAATAATGCGGATGGTTTGCCAACACGTGAGCATGCCAAGCTTTCACCAACAATCAGGATTGCCACTTCATCGATTGTTGGAGCATTAAATGTGCGTTCATGTGTTCCAGCTGGTCTTTTTTCTGCTCTGATTACTATTTTATAGTCATCTCTTGGCATGCGCTCTAAAGCGGTCTTGAACAACTTGACCAATGCATGATGTTCATGAAGCATTTGCTGCAAATCTTGGAGAATTGCTCTTTTCATCGCAGTGTTGATTTCTTGGCGCCGATCAAGTTGCTCTTCCATATTGCCCATGAAGTATATTTGCAAGAATTTGTGCTGTTCATCTTCAATAGGTTGCAATGATCCAATGCGATGGCAAATCTGGCCTTGAATCTTTACATTCAAAGCCATAGTTATAGTTAGATTTACAAACACTTTTTACAGAAATCTAACCAACTACATTATCCCAAATAAGAAAATAAAATTTTTAACGTAAATTACCTTAAATGTCGGATTATATCCGTGTTCTTCAATAATTTCCGCCCCAAATGAAGTCATTTGGAAACAGGCATTGTATTTTTGAGTGTTCGCTAGAAAATGTCGTGATTCTAGTGTTTCGCCATAAAGCAGGGAACGCAATGGCTCTGGTGGCGAGACCACTAATGGCAATGTCACTTTACCACTAAGGCAGCACAAACCGGGCGTTTCACCAGCAAACTTCAATGCGCCACAATGCTGGCAAACAACGTCCATTGGACCAATGCAAACTAAACGATTCAAGCTGTAGTCAATGGTACAATCATATCGAAACGCTGCTCGATTCAAATCAATCCTTGAACCATTTCTTATTGCCGTTTCACGGGCTGCCTCTCTTTGAGAAGCACGAATTAAGGCCCTTCTTTGCTGGGTACTAACGCGGCGCCTTTCTCGTTCTTCGTCAGATAATTGACTCGCGGTATTCCGTAGCCTAATTGCATTATGGGTCCGCTGGGAAAGATTAGATCTTCTAGGACGCGACATTTTCATTAATAGTAATACTGAATATGCACAATCGCACAAAACCACATAAAATATCGAGAAATCGAGAAATATAAATAAAAATTATTTACAAAAATAATGTCGAGAAATACAAATATAAATTATTTACAAAAATAATGTCTGAGAAAAACAAATTCAACAATACCTACCTGAACTTTCGAGATATTTTGCTTTTGTCCGTATGCGTATTGTTTTTCAAAATTTTTTTTTTTAACAAATGTGCTTTTTTATGAATAGTCAGGTTCGCCTGAGGCTGTGCCGTAGACTGACTGACTACATTTGTTTATTTACTTCTACACTATTGTCAAAACTGTCACTGTTACCAAGCCTACTGGGTATAAAAAAAATTTGAACATTTGGGGAAAAAACCGCGTTTTTCAAGTATTCGGCAAATTTTTTCAGTATTTTTAAGACCCTATACTAAACTCGTTGCGGAGACAAATCCAACAAATCAAAAACCATGAAAATTGGTTCAGCCCAAATCAAGTTATAAGCAGTCTTCACTTTTACACAACTTTCTTTTATATATATAGATATAGATGGCACACGCATATAAGTGTCGCCCCCTGAAGGCGGACATATATCCGCCATAGCTCTTTGGACTTGGGTGGTCAGCCCGCGTATACATACAATTTTTACAAATTGAAATTCTCTAGTATCAATACTGTCCAAAATCCAGCAGAATTTGAAAGATCAGGTCCGATTTGTCGCGCCCCAGTGGGCGTAGACATACAATCTCATCAATCTGTATAGAATCGCAACATTAGCTCATGTGCAAAATATCAGCGTTCTAGCTTTACAACTTTAGGGGATACAGTTTTATCCGAGTTGCCACGCCAATGGGCGTAAATATATCTACCATAGCTTGTCGATCTAGGGAGGTCAACATGATTCAATATGCCAAATTTCAGCTTTCTAAATCTTCAGCTAATATGATTTCTGGCATATTGGAAAATGTATTTTCCGATTTGCCACGCCCCTAGTGGGCGGATAGAGGAAATTTTAACACTTTATAAATCGGAGATATACATGAATATGTGTTCCAAATTTCTAGTCTCTAGCTTCAATAGTGCCGAAATAAATTGCGTTCATTCGGACAGACGGACGGACAAGACGGACATTGACAATCACACGCGCCCTACCATCTACGCCGGCTATGGCTTCAGTCACCACGCCATCCACTGTTGAGGACTGTTTCAACCCCCACGTTTTGACTGTCCCTGGTCCACTTCGACTTCTGATGAAGGGTAAGCAGGTAGTCCCTTGACCAGTCGATCCGATATAGAAGCTTGGAAGTTAATATCCATCTTTTCAAGCATGATAACTTGACGTCGTCGAATGACTCCGTTGACGCGAGTGGCAGTGCGCTAGCATGAGCAGTTCGCCATCGTTGGGTTTGCTGCTGGGAGCGACCATTGGCCGCGAATTGGCAAGGCCGCATTCATATTGAAGTATATCGATTGTTATCCATTCTAAAGCCTATCGAATTGCATTTTATGTTAGCAATCTCGAGGAGACATATTGTTGTTCAGTCTGTCGACAAAGCTCAGAGATGAAAGTCAAAACTGTGAAAAATTGTAAAGGACCTGAACGCTCAATAAAACATACTGATAGAAAACAAAAAAAAGTTTATGTAACTTGGGACAATAAAAAACATGAAATTGGCTCAATATTTCAAGGTAATTGGAAATGTTTTTGCAATAATGAAAACTTCTTATTTCGTTCTTCGATGTTCTCTAAATAGGTCGCTCTTGTGTGGAGTCCAAATTAACCGGTGAAAATGGTTGGCCTGGGTGGGATATATATTTAAATGTCGAAACTGTATTTCGAAGGCGAATAATGAGTCTGGATTAGATAGAAATACTATGGAAGCTAGCCGAAGACGAATGCTTGAGGATGTGGGTTATCAAATCGCTCCTATCCCAAGAAGAATTTTAAATTCTTTGGAAATTCCATCGGCTACTCCAAAAAGGATGGTAAGTCATTTGGGAAATCCAATGGCCACACCTCGTTGGAAAGTGAACGACAGCCTACAAATTTCGTGTAGTTCGACCCTCGTCAGTTAACTACCTGAGTGGTATGCTCACCGCTTGTCCAAAACTGCAACAGTTCAGGTTGGTGATTTCATATATGGTAAGTACTTGTCCTAAAATATCAATAAGTTTTTTTTATAAAAGTAGTAATTATATCATTGATATACAGGTATTTTATCTTGAAAATCATAAAAGTCATTTCATTTGGCTTTGGTGGAACATGGAGCTGGCGCTTTAAGTGGTCATAAAAATGTCGGATACTACTTACATGAGCGTCGAATTGATTAACGGCGAGATGAATACAATTAAATCACTACATGATTATAACCACATTGCTGAACGACGTGAGTGTGTCGTTAAACTTTTGGGCGGCTTTAAATTACCGCGCTCCAGGACTTTGCCAACTGCATTAGAACATCTGGAAATGGAACGGGCTTAATTCAAACGCGTCCATATCGCAGTTTGGAATCGATACTTGGCTGTGACTGTGAAAGGCCGGTAGATATTTGGAGTCTAGCTTGCGTGGTCTTTGAGCTGGCCGTTGGCGATTGGCTGTTTAACAAGAACATCAAATTATTGAATTACTCGGACCGATACCATATTGCCTTATCGAACTTGGTCGGCATTCAAGGAACTACTTTGATCCATATGAAAAATTACTTAACTGCACCGTGAAGATCTATTCGAGCTGATAATGAGCTATGGTAATTTGATGACAAATAGTGTGAAAAAACTCACTGCGTTCCTGTTATTCATGTTGGTCTATGAGCCAACAGCTCGTGCCACTGCAACCCAGTGTTTAGCGAATCCTTGGCTTCAGTGAATATGAAAACACGACATACATTTAGTACGGTTGTAAATTGCAATTTCGATTTATTCAAAAATATAAATTAAATAAAAAACTTACATATATATTGTAAAATATTTATACGAACGTGTTTACACTGAACCTATACTAAATTGCCATACACATTTAATACGGTTAAAAATTGAAGTTTAGATTTATTTAAAAATATAAATTAAATATTTATTTGGCTAATGAACAAACGCACGTGCAGCAGCTACTACACTTTTCCTATACGTGTGCACACATACATTCAAACTTTTTCTGGCATATTCTCAAAATCACATTGCGATTGTTGTGCTTGAGTTCTCAACGCAAATGGGATAACACTGTATTTCCTAGAGTTTTACAGCATGAACGCTGCACGTAAGCTAATGTTATCTTTCTATAAAGATTAATGAAAAACAAGTAAGAAAGCTCTAGTCGAGAGTGCTCGACTACGAGATCCCCTGAACCCCTCGAGCAATAGCTATTTCAATACTTTTTCGCATCTTTTTGCTTACCTTACACAAGAAACACATACACACACACACGCACACACATGTGTGCGTTTTCGTGGAGTACGGTCGACGTCATCGTGATCCATCGTGGACAATAGCTTGATCTGTGCTTTTCCCTGTGAAAGTGGAAAGAACTGTAGACAACGTGGTTGCTGTGGGCGCGACGCACCCAGCGACGGCAAAAATTCTATCAAAGACTTACTTCGCGGCGGTCTCGCGGAGTACCACAGTGATACAATCCGGTGATGCACGAGAGGGGGCAATAGCGTCACTGTTTTTGGCGTCAGGTCTTTCCTCTTTCCCTTTCTTTTTTAAGCGCGAAAAGATTTGTCACATTAGGCGTCACATTTGTGCAAATAATAAAAAAATCAGGTGCATTCACTCTAACAGCTGTTAGTAGTGCTGGAAATTGCAGCGGACAATCAGCTGCTCACTAACTTTGGTGAGTTGCTAAGTCTCAGCAAAGACAGCAACCTAGCTGCTGGTGTGAGGTAGCAGGTATTAAAAGTAGTGCATACTTTCGGTCTCTCGCTGTAGTTAAGTTGAGTTTAAGTTACTGCGGTCCCTAAACTCAAATTATATTAGTAGGCAGTGCCCACTACAGGCTTCACGCCGTGGTAGTCGGAGCAATATGGAGGCCATGATGGAGGAGGAGCTGCAAGCTTTCGCGCGCCGTTCCTCGTTGCAGCGATCGCCGCAGCAACAACAGAGGGCGTTGCCGCAGCCGTCGACTTGTAATCAGTCTCCAGCGGCTGAGTGCCAGGCACCCAAGTCTTTAAAAGAAGCGTTAGCTCAAATAGGAGTTACGCTAGAGGGTTTGTCTGCCCTATTTGGGGGCCAGCGGCATATAAATGCACTAATGAGAGAGGAGCTGGCTAGGCTGGTCAGTCTCCACAAGACGGCCGAAACGTTCTGCAACCGACCGGTCAAAGACTGCGAGGTGCAGACCACGCTGGTCAAGAAAGTAGCTGAGAAGGCTAAAACAGCGAGTGTTTGTGCTACAGCAGGTAGTAATACGCCCAAGCGGTCGAGGGAAGTTGCCACTGAGCAGAGGAAACCTCCCTCGAAAAAACCGAGGCACAATAAAAGCGCAGCAAATCCAATAGAGCCCATCGGGCTGCAGCCGATTAAACCAACCAGGCAGGTCGACAGACGAGTTCGAACAGTTGGACGGTTGTTAAGGGACGCAAGCCGATGCAAAAACGTTCCAGAAGTGACGCCATCGCGGTTTCAGGTGTAGGTGGTTGCAGCTATGCGGACATGCTTCGCGTAGTCAAGAGCGACCCAAATTTAAAGCATCTGAGCGGCGACGTCCAAGGTATTAGGAAGACAGCTAAGGGGGACCTCTTGTTGCAACTTAGTAGGAAGCCGGAGCATAGCGCTGAGGCTCTGCACGAAGCTGTAGGCAAAGCCTTGGGTGACCGAGCGGTAGTTAAAACACTTACCGAATCGGCTCAAATTGAGATTCGGGACCTAGATGAGTTAGCAATAAAAGAGGAGATCTTGGAGGCAATTAGGGTGGAGCTGAAGGATAGCTCACTCCTCATTGAGGCTATCAAATCGCTTCGGCTAGCTTTTGGTGGACAGCAAAGAGCTACGGTTGCTCTTCCAATTGGGAAAGCTAAAACTCTGCTCGAGCTGTCCAAAATTAGAATAGGATGGGTAGTATGCCGTATCCGAGCCGTGGAACAGCCT
Source organism: Drosophila arizonae (assembly GCF_054131065.1). Classification (NCBI taxonomy): domain Eukaryota; kingdom Metazoa; phylum Arthropoda; class Insecta; order Diptera; family Drosophilidae; genus Drosophila; species Drosophila arizonae. The sequence goes on from NW_028315232.1 coordinate 35,321, forward strand.
AAACGCTCGATTACGGTCATATGGCAGCAAACTGTCGCAGCGACTGTGACCTAAAGGGCGCCTGTTTCAGGTGTGGAGAGATGGGTCACAGTGCAAAAGCATGCACCAAGCCACCAAAATGTAGCCTCTGCATCCGGAAAGGTGAAAAGCAGACGGACCATTCAGCAGGCAGCTTCAAGTGCCCATCCTACTGTGAAGCTGCTCGTAAAATGAAATGTTAAGGTTCTTGCAGCTTAACTTAAATCATTGTATTGCTGCCCAAGATCTTCTAGAGCAGACCATTAGGGAAAAATGTATAGATGTAGCTTTTCTCAGTGAGCCCCACCACCGTATAACCAGCTGCCCTAGGACATGGTCAACGGACGATCATGGCAAAGCTGCGTTGTGGGTATGCGGCAACTCAACAATCGTACTTTCGAATGTTAAGTCGTTCAATGGGTTCGTACGCGGCCGATATGGTAACTTATGGCTTTACAGTTGCTATCTGGCCCCCAGCATGCAGCTCAGTGAATTCACGACGGTGCTCGACGAGCTAGCCGAGGATGCCATTAAAGCTGGAGATTTTAACTCCTGGGCGTTAGAATGGAGTAGCCCCACAACAAATGCCAGAGGTCGTATCCTACTGGAGATCTTCGCGACACTAGATGTTGCACTGCTCAACACTGGCCACGAGTACACCTTCAGTCGGCGGGATACGGATCTGTTATCGACATTACTTTTGTCACTTCATCCCTCTTTCGGGGAGCAACATGGAGCCATTGCGATAGCTATACGGGCAGCGATCATACGGCACTTCTATTCACAATAGGTGAGCCACCTGCCTGGGCGTCAACCTTGTGGAGGGAGTCGTATCGGCTAGATACTTTTGACCCCGCGGTCTTTTCAGAGGCCATTCAGTCTCTGGGCACAATTGGTAATGCTGAGGTCAGGGCATGCCAAATGGTAACCCAAATACAGAGTGCCTGCAATAGCAGCATGTGACGCCGCAAACAGTTCAAGCGACAACAAGAGCCTACGTATTGGTGGAATGCACAAATAGGTGACATTCTTCGCAAATGCATCCAGGCGAGAAGAAGCTACCAACGGGCTCGCGGTAGGTCTACGTTATTTGAGAAACAATTAGCTTACCAGGCAGCTAGAAGACAGCTGAAGCGGGCCATTCGGGCAAGCAAAAGAGAATGCTTTTTAGAGTTGTGCGACTCAGCCGAATATGACCCTTGGGGCAGGGCATATAAGATAGTAGTTAAAAAACTATACGCAGGTAGACAGGTGCAGCCTACGGATCGTCTGGAGCTTAAATTGATTGTGGAAACTCTCTTTCCAGAAGGTTTAAGCTCCATTCACGCCCCTGCCTGCTCAACGAACACTGAAATTGTTTTAGTCACAGTGAAAGAAATCATAGTAACTCTCCGGGGTCTTAGAACCAACACTGCTCCAGGGCCGGGCGGGATGCCAAATCGTGCGCTAAAGCTAGCCCTCGCCTTGCACCCTAGTACGTTCGCTGAATTATTCAACGAATGTCTAATTCAAGAGACTTTCCCGGCAAAATGGAAAGCCCAGAACCTGGTGTTGCTACCCAAAGCTGGCAAACCACCAGATGAGCCATCTTCATACAGACCGATCTGTCTCTTAGACACCATGGGAAAGGTGTTTTAGAAATTGATCTGCTCTAGACTTGAGACTGCGATTACTAGCGCCGGGAGCCTGTCACCAAATCAATTTGGATTCCGGAAGGCCCTGTCTACAACGGATGCGCTAAACAAAGTTGTTGGTCTGGCCACTTCCGCCATCCATGGCACAAGATGAAAGCATGGGACGGAGCAGTACTGCATTATTGCGACCCTGGACGTAAAGAATGCTTTCAATACAGCTAGTTGGGATATGATACTGAATGCGCTGTCACAATATAATATCCGTAAATATCTTAAAGAAACAATAAAGAGTTACTTCAGAGGAAGAACACTGGTATACAATACGAGTGAGGGTCCCCAAACTCATACAGTGTCAGCTGGAGTACCCCAAGGCTCTGTGCTGGGGCCTCTCCTATGGAATATCATGTACGACAGCGTACTGCGCTTGGAACTACCAGCAGGTGCGCACACCATTGGCTTTGCTGATAATGTAGCTGCCGTAGCCATAGGAAAGGAACTCAAAGATACAGAGGATATGTGCAGCGAAAGTATCAATCGCATACGAAGCTGGTTGACTGGAGCTTGTCCTAGTCAGCAGTCGCAAAAGAGTGGAAACTGCCAATATAAAGATCGGCAGCGTCACCATTGCGAGGGCGATAAAGTATCTTGGTGTCATGATAGACACAAGATTAACTTTCCGCGAGCACTTAGAGTATGTGCATAAAAAGGCAGCTGATTCTTGTAGAGCTCTCTCGAGAATTATGCTTAACACGCGGGGACCTAAACAGCAACGGCGTCTCCTTATAATGAGCGTCATTTGGTCCGTCATCCTCTATGCTGCGCCAATATGGGCAAGAGCGATGGCAACGCTGAGCTACAGCCGGGGCATTTGCGCGATCTACAGACTGAGCGCAATCAGAGTCAGCTGCGCTTTCAGGACTATCTCCGATGACGCGGCGCTCGTCATAGCTGGTATGGTCGCCGAAGCCGTGGAGTGGAATTCGCACGCGCCTGCGCGTCTCAACGCTATCAGGGCGAACAGCATTGCACGATGGCAAAGAAAGTGGAATAGCTCAGCTAAAGGGCGGTGGACGCACAAACTCATCCCGGAGCTTGAACCATGAGTCAACCGTAAACACGGCGAGGTAAACTTTTACCTTACATTCTTCTTTTTGAATGTGGACGGCTCCTGGAGGAGAGGCGTCGTCTGGAAGAGGCAGTGGGACGCTCCATCAGAGCGGACAACATAGTCAACGCCATGTTGGAATCGGAGGAAGCTTGGGAACTAACAAGGACCTTCGCGGCCACAGTGATGATGGAGCTCCGCAGAGTCGAGCGGATGAGAGGACGAGCTGTCCTAGGCTAAGGTAGCGCACAGTGCTTGCGAAGCAATGCTTTACGGCCGTCCCGCAAGCATAGCGCACTATCCTAGCCACCACGCAACTTGCAATTTGTATTATAAAGATTGTCAATAAACGAATATAAAAAATATAAAATAAAAAACAAATACGCACACACATGCATAAACACACAAGCAACTTTTTTTGTGGACATACGATCTTTATGAAACTTTCAGATCGTAATTATAACAATAATATAATATAATATGCCAAAGCACATTTCTCAAGTATTTGAAATACACCTTTTACAAAGGTGATGGAGAGGGGGTGAATATGGAGAAGGCGGGTAAATTTAAAAAAAAAAACTGAAATTGTATAAAATGCATAAAAATATATTGGGTAGTCTAAAAAGTCTTTTCATATTTGTAATTGTAGTAGGCCTTTTATTTAATTTCTTTATTTCTTAATTTCTTGATATACACACGTCTGCTATTGTTCACATTCAAGCTTAAAATGTATCGATCCTCCTCTTTCTATTACTCAAAATGGCATGTTGCATATCGACAGCCTCCTCAGCCACCGATATGGTTAACTATCGATAGATGTGTATCTATCGATGGTTAACCATAATGCTGTTAACTTAAATCTAATATAATATAGACTAGTAACCAGCTACAGTATACATAGGCTAGTAGCCTGCTACAATTCGGCCATCCTGACTCTGAGATAGCCCTCTATCTCTGTTAATTTTATATAATATTTGATACTTAACTTCCTAAAAATAATATTGTGTTTACATGTTTGATACAAAAAAAAATTCTTACAGATATTCTATTTACATGTTATAAAAATTAAATTATTAATTAAATGTTGCACACTAGTTATGAAATTAATATTTACAGTATAAGTTATTATCTCTCTTATGCTTTTATCCAATGTCTTATATTGCTTGCACTCCAAACGCCTTGATAAGGATTCCTGGATAATTGGAAACCGTCAACGTCTTTTATCAAATACCTATCGTTCTTCAGTACTTTATCTATGACATATGGTCCTTTGGATTTAGGTATTAATTTCCTTGATATTCCCACCGTGCTGTCAAAATTCTTAACCATTACATAATCTCCTGGCTTGTATACTTTTGCAGATTTTCTAGCATTATTAAAGTTCTCTTCATTCCGTGTTTGTGATGCAGATTGATAATGTTGTGCTTGTTCTCTAATATCTTCTAAATTCTGTGAACTGCATATATCTAATCCTATTATTTTCTCTAATTGCTCTCCTAAACTATCACTAATTTCCCCTTTTTGCGCTATTCCGAATAACATTACACTTGGCAATTGCTTGGTGCTACAATGTTGAGTGTTATTCAAAACATATTCCACCCTCTCAATTATTGAATCCCAATGCTGTCCATTATCACCTTCTATTAGTTTAGCTATCATCGGACCTAAACTTCTGTTTATTCGCTCCACCTGACCATTCGCTTGTGGCGATCCCGTTGCAATCCTAATATGCTTTACCTTTGCTTCTTCTAAAATTGGTCAAACTCCGTTGACGTAAAACAACTTCCTCTATCTGATATAATACATTCTGGCTTACTGTATGTTCTAAAATATTCTCTCAATGCCTTTACAACTTCCTTAGTGCTTGTTGTTTTAGTAGTGAATAATCTGACAAACTTTGTAAACCCATCTACTACTGCAAAAATGTATTTCTTTGATCTGCCGTTATCCACTGGTCCATAATGGTCAATATGAATTATTTGGAACGGTTTATTCCCCTTTGGAATGCTATGCAGCAACCCTTCTGCTTTGCCCGTTCTAGGCGAGAATGCTATGCATTGCAAACAATTTTCAATATGTTCTAAAATTTTCTTTTTCATATTGGGAAACCAATATGATTTACTTATTGCATTAAGCATCTTGTCCCTTCCAACGTGCCCTAATTCATTGTGATATTTGTACAATACATGTTCTTCCATCTTTTCTGGTACATAAAATAATAGTCTATCATCATTTGTCTTCCTAAATATAACACCATTTCTCATTTCAAATAATTTATGCTCTTGTTTCTCTAACAATTTTCTAATTTCTTGTAACTTTGCATCTTTTGTCTGGCAAATAATTAAATTAGTCTCAAAACTATTTGCTTCTGTTACCATAATTGTATTATTATATCTACTTAATGCATCTACATGCTGCATTTGACTTCCAGCCCTGTGCACTAATTCATAATCAAATTCTTGCATTTCCAATGCCCATCTTGCAATTCTAGGGTTAAGATCTATTTTATTCAAAGTTAAAGTTAAAGAATTACAATCCGTTACTATTTTAAATTTTCTGCCTTGCAAATATATTCTAAATCTCCTAAGTGCATTAATAATGGCTAATGTTTCCAGCTCGAAACTATGATATTTTGCTTCCGTTTCTGTCGTTCGCTTTGAAAAATAAAATACAGGATGCAGTTTTCCGTCTTCTTTCTTTTGTAAAAGCACTGCTCCAAATCCCATTGCACTGGCATCACAATGCAATTCTACGTCATCTTTATGATTATACAACGCTAATACTGGTGCCTCTAACAATTTCTCCTTCAAGAATAAAAAACAATTTAGTTCCTTTTCTTCAAATTGAAATTTTCTATCTTTCCGCAATAAGTCATACAACGGTTTTGCCAGAGTTGAAAAGTCTTTTATATAATCTTCTAAAATATGAGCACAACCCGAGAAAACTTTGCACCGCCTGAACTTTATTAGGTATTGGGAAATTCTTTACCGCTTCTAATCCCTTATCATCTGCTTTAATGCCATCTTCTGATATTACAAATCCTAAATATTTAACCTTGTTCTGCAAAAATTCGCATTTATCCAGCCTCAACTCTAATTTGTTCTCTACTAATCGTTTTAAAACCTCTTCTAGTATCTTAAGATGCTCGGACACATCTTTGCTGGCAATCATTATATCATCCATATATACAATTACCTTGCTTTCCTTTATTAAATCTGCAAATATATCATTAACGAACCTCTGAAAAATTTGCGGAGCTGTTTTTAATCCCATAGGCATTCTCAAGAACTCAAACTGTCCTAACAGGCGTAACAAACGATGTGTATTTTACGGACTCTTTCTCTACAAAAACATGAAAATATCCATTCTTAAGGTCAAGCTTCGTGAAAATAGACTTCCCCACTAGTCTGTCTAACAAATCATCAATCAACGGCAAAGGATAATTGTCTTTGATCATGATCTTGTTGAGTTTTCTAAAATCAACGCACATTCTTAAATCTCCTGTTTTTTTCTTTACTAATACTATTGGTGAAGCATACTCTGAGCAACTAGGTTGTATGATGCCATTTCTAAGGTATTCGTCTAACATTATCTGTAATTTTTCCTTTTCAGTGTATGATAACCTTCTTGGTGAACAGCTAAACGGTTTTGCTTTCTCAATTCTTATATTCATTTCGCATTTCTTTTTAGGTTTCACTGGCCTTTCAGCATCTACATATTCCACTTTCAGCAATCTAATTAGTTTTTTCCGTACATCATAACTAATGTTTTCACCGATAATATATATCTCTTTTTCATTGTCTCCTTCTACCACATTAATTTGAAGCATGCTGTTTTCAAAATTATCGTCAAAAACGCTTTTGCTATTCATTTCCATTGACTTTTCTAAACACTCTTTTGACCTATCGTTCTCTTCTTTGTCTAATAATTTTTCTTCTAATTCTTTATTATTTGACCATTTGTCTAACAATTTCTCTTCTAAGTCTTTGTTTCCTAACACTTTATTTACTAACTTCCTTCCTAATTCTTCATTTTCTAACAATTTACTTACTAACTTCTCTCCTAATTCTTCATTTTCTAACAATTTACTTACTAACTTCTTTCCTAATTCTTCATTTTCTAACACTTTATTTACTAATGTATTTCCTAACAATGTATTTTCTAACGATTTATTTAATGATGTGTTTCCTAAGAATGTATTTTCTAACGATTTATCTAATGATGTGTTTCCTAACAATGTATTTTCTAACGATTTATCTAACGATGTGTTTCCTAACAATGTATTTTCTAACGATTTATCTAACGATGTGTTTCCTAACAATGTATTTTCTAACGATTTATCTAACGATGTGTTTCCTAAGAATGTATTTTCTAACGATTTATCTAATGATGTGTTTCCTAACAATGTATTTTCTAACGATTTATCTAATGATGTGTTTCCTAACAATGTATTTTCTAACGATTTATCTAATGATGTGTTTCCTAACAATGTATTTTCTAACGGTTTATCTAACGTGCCGGCTGCTCTTTCCACTGAAATCATTCTCAAGGCGATTGGATCAACATATAAATTGCAAGCTTCCATGAAATCTCTCCCCAAAATTACTTCAGACCTCATAGATTCATCAGGCACAACTATTAACCAAAAATTTATTTTCTCTAACTTCTTGAAAATATGAACAAATGTTTTTCCAATCACATTTAACTGGCTTTCATTTAGCCCAAAGTAATTTTCTGCGTGTGCTTTAAGTTTTATTCCAGCTGGGACACACGATTTTTTAATAAACGAAATAGGACTTCCTGAATCTATGAGGCATTCTGCAATAATTGAGGCTTTATCTTTGGACTTAAAATGTATACTGATTAACCTTACGAAATTGTTTCCAATATCATCCTTCCTCTTCGTGCATTGTGCCACCATATGATCCTTAGCGCCGCAGTGGTAGCACGTACCCTTCTCCCTCTTGGGCTTCTGACAATCTCTTGCCTAATGCCCCTTATAATTGCAATTGAAGCAACGCATCCTCTTCATTGCATTATCGAGCCCTGGTCCCACTGCTGTTGTCCCTTTTCCTCCAGTAGATCGTTGCAGTGGCAAACGCACCTCTGCAAAAGCCCTTACCAATTTGCTGGGGTCTTCAAAGCACTGTATCCTGGCCTGCGCGCGTAAAACTGCATTTGGGATTCCTTCAATGAGACCATCCAGTAGCTCGTCTACATCTAAACGAATTTCCCTTGCTAAACGTATTTTCTCTTCATAATACTGAGTAAACTTCTCATCGACACTCCATATACGTGCCCCAAACTTGCGACGCATTTCGGCCTTGGATATCTTGCTTCCGAATGCTGCTGCCAATCCATCCAATAGTGTGCCCAACGGCTGCACAATCCTCGATGAATCCTCATGTATCCATTGCATGGCTTTCCCTTTTAATTTGGCCATGCATAGCAACTTTTTTTGCATGTCCGTTAGTTGATATAATTGAGATACATTATTCAATTGCGCTATCCAGTTGCTAATAGACTCCTCCCCAGTGAATTCCACCATAATTTCTTTAGCTAATTTAAACATCATTGACATCACTTCATCATTGTGCGTTGTATTTATTACACAATTTTCACCGGCGCCCTTTTGGCGCGCGTCAGTCGCGCGTTCTTCGTATTCAACTTCTGCACCGACGCCATTTGCGCTAATTTCGGCACGCTTGCTATTGCCGTCTCTGTCCAATTGTCGTGTGTGAAAATTTTTTAGCTGCTTCTTTGCTGCGTCGATCTGCTCACTTAGCTCTCGCAAAATATTTTCATTCCTGTCTATTTCCTCCTGTTGCATTTGCACTGTCTGCGATACTCCAGTTTGATCTGACTCCTCCTCTCCCTGTTCCAATTCGGGGGCGCTGCCGCGCAAATTTGCGGGCACGCCATTGAGGCGAGCGACAAGTTCAGTCTTGCACCCTTGAGTCGACAAGCCCAATGCAGCTAGCCAATTCTTTAACTGCACCACAGATACTTCGTCTATGCTTAAATTCATTTTATTTAATTTGAAAAATTAGTGTACTTTATCCCACTTCTGAGGTTGTAGTAGGCCTTTTATTTAATTTCTTTATTTCTTAATTTCTTGATATACACACGTCTGCTATTGTTCACATTCAAGCTTAAAATGTATCGATCCTCCTCTTTCTATTACTCAAAATGGCATGTTGCATATCGACAGCCTCCTCAGCCACCGATATGGTTAACTATCGATAGATGTGTATCTATCGATGGTTAACCATAATCACTGACCAAAGAACACATAGACTAGACATGTAGAGCAACGTTTTTCCACGCCGCAAAATCTGTGTGGCAGGTCCCGGCCAACTTCGTATTCGCTCGGCTTGGTATTGGCTGGCTCGGGTAATGAAAGATAGCACGACGAAATCAGTGCGCTCTAAGCACGCAAACGAAATGGTCATGCATGCGCTTTGCGTTTTTTGTCTTACTCTCCCTCTCTCTCTCTAACTCTCTCTCTCTCTCTCTCTCTGTGGGCTCCCAAATCATGAAGCTCAGCAGCGCACAAAAATTGAAATTTCTTCACGACGGTCCCAGCTCTTTCCTTTTGAGTAAAGAGTATACCGAAATCTTAAAATCGTTTGCGACATTTATGCAAACAAAATGGTAGCGTTTCGATATATATTTATGGGAAGGGTATGAATGCGTTGAGGCGCATAAAGAATATGATCTCGCGACGGGCATGCACACACACACTTGTAGTCCCTTGCCACATGTATGAGCATTTGTGACCTGCGTGCGTTACTCTTGCTGCTTGTAGCAATTTTAAAGCCCAGCGTTTGCATTTGGTCGGTCTTGTACATGTATCATTTGATTGTGTGTGTGTTCACATGGGACGCGATGCTCACAATTATGGAATAGCACTTGTAGAAGCATTTGTATGCCTGTGGGCTTTTACATGTACGTGTGTGTATGTGCATATGTGTATGCAGGGGACATGAACATTGGCGTGTGCCTACCTCAACTTAGAATTGGTTGACCAATTTAGGGTTCGCATTGCAGAATCGCGTTTCTATTTAAGTACCTTTTAATTTGTATCAATGATCGTGTGCTTGCCTACCGAAGTCATCAATTCATAAAAACAATTGTTTTAAATAGGAATTTGTTTAATATTATTTGATTAATTTAATAAATATACAACATAAAATTCAATATATGTATATGTATTAACAATAAATAAACAATAAACAAATCAATAATAAAAACAAAGATAATTCAATAACATGGGAATAATATAATTTGTAAATTTATACATATGTACATATGTTTGTCCGCTCAAGCCAGTCCATTTCCCTTCATTGCACTTCTTCTTGAAGAGTACATATGTATACCAGACTGTTGAAAGACAATGTAAGATTTTAAGATTATTGTTATTATTTGTATGAAGAATATACGAATGTTCTGTGCTTAATGAATATGTGTTTACTTACATGTATACATAACTAATTACATATGTATGTACATATGTATGTGAGAATCGCTATGCTGCTTGAAATATTCCTATGAAATATTGTAAGTACGTATATATGTATGTACATGCATACATACATATGTATATATATACATATATATACGTACTTTCTTACATACATATAATAAGGTTTGTGCCTGCCAAGGGCTTTTAATTGTGCAAACGATTTTGGATTAAATCTGCAGAGGGAGTGTTAACGACCTTTCATTAAAACCTCACTGTTTTCTACTGTTAAGAATTGTGCCAAAATTAATATAAAGTTCCCTATTGGTGTATTATTTTTAATTTCCTTTTACTTATGCTGGTTTTACCAACAATTTTCTCAGTTTGCCATTTACAATTCTTCCTAATAAGAATTAAGACAAACTGATTAAGAATAAATTTCCTATGCTCAAAACAAGGGTGGGTGGGAGAAAACCATTCAGTATCTAAAGACGATTTTGCTGTAGCGTGCATGCAGTACAGAACAATTTTCTCTTTGATACGTGGCATATATGGTTTCTTTTCAAAAATGGTCTTAAACGTTTCGAAATGCAGTTTTATCATATTATAGAAAAGGTCAGAAGGGGCTTTCAACTTAAGATATTTATTTATATAATGATAATTTTTATTGAGTATTAAATACTCAGAAGAACACTGCATTTCATCTGATGACTTTAAAAGATTTGTACATACTTCACAATCTGTTCTTTGCAACAGCTTGTGTAGAAGATAGCCAGCAAATATCGCAATGCATTTTCATTAAAAGCATTTTGTATATTAGCAATCGTGGCATCTAATGACAATTCTATTTCTAAATCAGCATCAGGTTCAATATCTGTAGCAGTATGACGTGAATTACATTGGTCATGAAATACAGATAGTTGAGACCCACTATCTTCTATGATATTGGCCAACATGAGATCTTCATCTGGAATGCAATTTCCAGACACAGATGCTGATGTTAATATTTTCATAGATAACATTCTTGATATTATAGAATTAAATTCAAAAATGGTGGGATTGGTATTTGTCGCTCCCCGACTTCTAATTAAATAAAATAAATTTTCTAATGGGTCTTGGTTCAATTTGGATGTGGCAATAAAGAAAAGATCATTGTTGTCACTCCAAATATTTTCTGCCAAAGCAATTACCGATGAGATTGTAATTATCATCCCATCAATGCAATACACTTTGTGTGGATAATGCAGATTTTGGAAATAATCACGCATTTCCAGAAGGTATTCGTGAATATTATTTTTCTCCCTAAGAGCACATCTATAAGGATTGCTATCAAATAGCACATGACTATTTAAGCAATCAAAGAGGTTATTAATTTTTTCAATAAATATTGCCGTTGCAACTGCACTGTCTTTGCAATCAGCAAACCCACCTGAATCTATTGTATAACAGTGCGTATCGCAGAAGCTACACTGTGGCTAAAGATTTGTGTGGCAAATTTAACCTTCATTTTTTCAAAACAATTCGGACTGACATGCTTTAAGGTTAATTTCGGACATAAACGAGTTAAATTTTTGGTTTCAGTTTCATATAATTTTCTAATTATTCCCCATGAAACTGTGCCATCAGGTGTTAAAAATATTATTCTTTAAAAGAATATTTCGAAGAGATTTTATTAGATGCGGTGCATCAAATATTGCAAAAATTTCTTCGCCATTGACTTCAAATGTAGAATTATTGAAATTAATACCCCATCTATTGAAAACAGCTCTATTATTGGACCCCTGATCGCAAACAACGGCTTTGACATTAAGCCCCAATGCTTGCGATAGTCCAATATTTTCTTCTATTTTATTTTTCAGGTCAGTATGATTTATGCCACGGGCTGAAACCGTATAGCTTAAAACATACTTCCAATTATCAAAAAGACCCCTAACAAGAAAAACACAGACTTGCTGTCCTAAAAACTTACTCCTTTTAACAGCATCGTCCTCAAATCCCTGTATCTCGTCAAGAGATGAATTGTACTGAAGCCCTCTTTTTACTTTCAGCTCATCGCAAACTAATACGGCATATTTTTCTTTGGCGCTCATTTTCTCAACAATGCCCTGCAGATTTTCTAATAAGTCTGGATTAAATCCAGGAACTAAATTTTTCAAAATCGCCCATCGATTTAAAGATTTCTTACATGGGAGTCTTAAATTAAGAACATCCCTAAGATAATCATATGTCCTAGCTGAATAAAAATTAATATTTTGGGCAATTGCCCTTTCAGCACTATTATAGACATGATTATTTTTCAAAAGCATTCTACATAATACTTTTGAATTTTCAGAAACATGAGGTAAATTGTTAATTGTCGTGAAGACATTAACATGCTTTTTTACCTTTCTAATTCTATAATAAATGTTTCTGTGTCTAGAGGCATTTTTTAAAGCTAAATATTTCTTCTTTAATTTAAGGAATTCTTGCTGAGATTTTTTGAGGTCTACTCCCATATCATAGTATTTGTTCCTATAATATAGCTCATTTTGCTCTCTTTTCAAACAATTTGAGCAAAAAGAAGACCTACCGGCACTTAAATCTTGCCACAATTGATTTTTTAAGCTATCGTCAAAGCTCAAAAAATTCTCCAAATTATCTTCCTCGTCACTTGGATTTGGAATGTTGCTGATCGGATGCTGCTGTTCTGTGTCAGATGGCTTCACAAAGCCATCCACTACTTTGTCTAAACTTTTCTTTGTATAGCTATAAGGAATAATATTTTCTTCCTGAAAGTCTATTGAATAAATGTCATCACTTACGTCAGCATTATTATTTGAGAGCAAATTTGAATTGCCCAAATTTAAAGTTGGAACTGCATTAACTCGTAAAAAACGTTTACCAATATATTTCCGTTCAAAATGCCTGTTACATATTCTAGACCTTTTTGGGTCGAAATTATTTGGTAAATTACATGCTTTAATCCACTTGTTTAACTGAAATTCTTTAGACGGAAACGCAAATAATCTAACCGGAAAATGCATGGAACTTTGCCTATAACTCGCACCACACGTTTCAATTATGCATTTCCCGCCATTTCTTCGTGAACATTTTTTGACACCATCAGTTGATTTTTTTATAACACTTGTCTCAGCCATAGTTTTAAAAAAAACTTTAATAATTTTGGCACGATTCTTAGCAATAAAAAGCACACAAAGTAATAAAAAAGGTCGTTTAACACTCCCTTCTGCAGATTTAATTCGAAATCGCTCGCACAATTAAAAGCCCGTGGCAAGCACAAGCCAATGTTCACGTATTATGAACACACATACTTACAATATTCCACAGGCAGCAAGAATAGTTTCCCATACTAACACATAAGGGCTCATACATGCATGTAAAACGGGACAGTAACTGATGATAGACGAAAATACTGAGAAAGAATTGAGTTTCGCGACGCACGCACACAAAAGCACATACACGTAGCAAGGATGTAAATGTGTGTGTGCATGCTCGTCGCGAAAATGTATTCTTTCTGTGCAGAACAGGCTGTGCAAATTGTAAAGCCCAAAATTTGCCGTTGGTCTGCCTTGTGAAGTGAGCACATGCATACATACATTTGTGTATGTGTATGCTTGTATGGGATGGCAAGCTAATTGTCTCTGGATTTAGTAGTTTGTAAATTTTGTATGATTTGAATCGTAGGGTGACTATCAAATGGGCCATTATAACTTAATTAGAAATTTTTGACAATAATGAGTAAAGCTTGAGTATAATATGACATGTGTATTTCATATATTGCAAAGCATTTAATAAAGTTAATAGTGTTTTACGATCATTTTTTTCGTTTGAAAATGTGTAAAAAATAATTTGAATTATATATAATTGTTTACGGATATAAACACATTTATAAACATGATTAGCAATAATAATATATAAATGTACTTATGTACATACATATGTATGTTCACACATAGTACATCTGTGTAAAGTGGTTATGACAGTCCGTAAGACCGACCAAATGCAAATGCTGGGCTTTAAAATTGCTACAAGCAGCAAGAGTAACGCACGCAGGTCACAAATGCTCATACATGTGGCAAGGGACTACAAGTGTGTGTGTGCATGCCCGTCGCGAGATCATATTCTTTATGCGCCTCAACGCATTCATACCCTTCCCATAAATATATATCGAAACGCTACCATTTTGTTTGCATAAATGTCGCAAACGATTTTAAGATTTCGGTATACTCTTTACTCAAAAGGAAAGAGCTGGGACCGTCGTGAAGAAATTTCAATTTTTGTGCGCTGCTGAGCTTTATGATTTGAGAGCCCACAGAGAGAGAGAGAGAGAGAGTTAGAGAGAGAGAGGGAGAGTAAGACAAAAAACGCAAAGCGCATGCATGACCATTTCGTTTGCGTGCTTAGAGCGCACTGATTTCGTCGTGCTATCTTTCATTACCCGAGCCAGCCAATACCAAGCCGAGCGAATACGAAGTTGGCCGGGACCTGCCACACAGATTTTGCGGCGTGGAAAAACGTTGCTCTACATGTCTAGTCTATGTGTTCTTTGGTCAGTGCTTAAATCTAATATAATATAGGCTAGTAACCAGCTACAGTATACATAGGCTAGTAGCCTGCTACATAATGAAACTTCAAATCATATTTTTTAATATTTATAATAAACTTTATTAATCAAATATGCACCATTTTGGTCAACCACCTTTTGGCATTTTTCTACTAGAGACATAATTCCATTCGTGTAAAACTTTCGTGGTTTCTCTTTGAAAAACTGCTCCAAGTAATTTTCACAGGCTTCCTTGAAGCCAACTTTACTCCATTAATGGAGTTCTACATTGACCGAAATAAATGGTTGTCCGAAGGTGCAAGGTCAGGGCTATATGGTGGATGCATTAAAACTTCCCAGCCAAGCTCTCTCAGTGTTTGCCGGGTCATCAAAGATGTGTGTGGTCTGGCGTTGTCCTGATGGAATACGATGCCCTTTCTGTTGATCAGTTCTGGCCGTTTTTTTTCGATTGCTTGCTTCAATCTCATCAGATGTTCACAGTAAAGTGTCGAATCAATCGTTTGGCCAGGCTGAAGCCGCTCATATTGGATTATTCCAATCCCACCAAACACACTGCATTACCTTCCGAGCCGTCAATCCTGACTTTGCGACCATTTGTTGAGCTTCACCACTCTTGCACCATGATCTTTTTCGCACATTATTGTCGTATTTGATCCATTTTTCGTCTCCTGTTACCATTCTCTTCAGAAATGATTGGATTTCATTTCGTTTCAGCAAAGAATCGCAAATGTTAATTCTGTTCAATAAATTATTCACAGACAATTCATGTGGTATCCATACCTCTAGCTTCTTTTTGTATCCAGCCTTTTCTAAATGGTTCAGAACCGTTTGATGACGAATGTTTAGTTTATTTGCGATGTCATGGCTGCTTATGTGACGGTCCTGGTCAATCCTTTCCATAATTTTATCGACTTTGTCAAAGATTGGTCGACCAGAGCGAGGTGCATCTTTCACATCGAAATTTCCAGAACGGAAGCGAGCGAACCATTGTTGTGCTACACGAACTGATAGAGCATCGTCACCGTAAACATCACAAATTTCATTAGTGGCTTGCGTGGCATTCTTCCCTTTTTTATACAAAAATTTCAAAATATAGCGAATTTCTTCCTTATTTTCACTCAATCGAAGCTTAAAGTCCTACCAATCGAACACTACCATGTGTACATAATGTGATTGGTGGCAATGGAGATATACGACGCCAACGACATCTATTGGCAAAATACGAAAAACTTTTTAGACTACCCAATACATTCAAAATTTGGAGACTGTAGCTCCAAAGATGTAGGAGATATAATTTTATAACTGATTTTCGATAAGGTTAGTTTCATGAAGATCGCATGCCCACAAAAAAGTTATTAAACAATTAAGTTATTATAGTAAGCGCACACTGCAGCCCATGCGTGTTTATGCGTGGCTGCTTGTGTGGGTATGTGTTTGTGTGTGTATGTGTGTACGTGTTTGTGTATGTGTGTGTGTGTGTGTGTGTATGTATGCGTGTGTGTGCGTACTAAGTGAATAAAGTAAAAAATATTGTACAGTGCTTTCCCTGTACACTGTTTTGGTGTGCAGTAAACTTACTGTACAGTGAGTTCTTATTATTATACCATGAACCCATTTTCAATGGGGAAATCAGATTATAATGGTTTTGTTAAATGTATATAACAGGTAGAAAGAGGCGTGGCTGACCCCATAAAGTATATATATTCTTGATCAGGGCGACGAGCTGAGTCGATTTAGCTCTGTCCGTCTGTCCGTTCTTCTGTATGTATGTTTGAACGCGTCGATCTCGATAACTGTTGGAGTGGTGGCGTCGCCGATAAGTACAAAGACCGGCTTGTAATTTCCACGTCTTTAGTTCTTAGATTAAAGCTGTGTTGCTCGTATAGTATTAGTAAAGATATACACGAAACACAAGTCTCAATACCAGGAGAGGCAAGAGACCAGTGCAGGGGAGACGAAGTACTCAGCGGGCGCTAAGTACAGCTACTAACCACTCTGGTTAGTGGTACAGCGCTAAGTACATAACCAGTAGGAGAACTGGGTTATGTTATTAAAAGAGTGCTGTTAATAACACAACATTGTTAGGTGCGGGAGGAGCAATTCTTGTTAATGGCATCTGGCATTAACATACTCCCCCTGGAGACCTCTTGGTGTGCGGATCAAGGCTGTCAGCGGAGCTGTGACCGCCTTTTTAGGAGTCGAGGCGGAGTGACGTTCTGATCCCTGGAGATGCAGGAGCGTGTGGTGATCCAAACAGTTCGTGCAGTACTTATGTATAAGTACCGCACGCATCCGTTTCTCCTCTGAAAGGCCCAGAAAACGCTGGCAGTTTCGGAGACCGTGGGCTCCTGGGCACACGCGGCACTGGAAGGAATTGGTACCGCATGGCTTGCCGCTTTCTAATGATGGCGTCTTTATCTGGAATAACGAATGAGTTGGAGGTTGAATTGCTTGCTCGTTAGAACATAACATAGAGGTTAGTTTGAATGAAGAATATCATTCAGGCTCTCGTTGAAACCGACCCTCACTTTTGTAGCTACAGGAGATGACAAGGTTGTCGGAATCTCAAGTTTCGTCTCACCCGGAACGGAGATTTGAGTTGTGAAGGAAGATACCATTTCCGGTGAAGTTCGTGAAAGTGGGCCAGTCAGTACTCAACCGAAAACAGTCTCTAGTCCTAGAAGAGATCCACAGATGGATTGAAACCTCCCTGAATAATAGTCGGAAGGATATCCGCACCTATAAGGACATCAATTTCTGAACTCTTGGAGAACTCGGGATCAGGTAGCTGAATATTCGGAAGTAGGTTCAATAAGAGTTGTGGAATTGGAGATGAAGGCAGTTTACCGGCAAGTTTTGGAAGGACGAGAGCAGAAGCTTCGATTCGTAGTTTCGGTTTCAAAGGATAACCAATGTCAAAGCTGCTTAGCTTTTGTGCATAAGCTGTAACTGCTTGATTCAAGCAGGAAACTTGAGTCTGCACGGATTTGAAGGGAAACTTGATTTTGCGGAATAGTCGCTCAGAAATGGAAGTTGCTTCGGATCCTGAGTCGACTAAAG
>NW_028315233.1:0-9497 GCF_054131065.1 Drosophila arizonae
CTGTCCCTGTGTGTACTGAACACCGAGATCAAGTCAGCATTTGCCCTTTTGCTCTATGTGTGGTTTCTGTCCGCACTGAGCTGGCCTTGGGACACCTCCGTTATTATTTGAGAGATGTACCGCCCCAGTCAAACTCCCTACCTGGCAATGTCCTTGAATTGGATCATACCTGAGTAATTGGAGTTATACCAAATTATTAAATCAAAAACACATTGCTGCATTTTCTCATTAAAGAATTTGTTTGCGATTATATAACAAACTCGTGATACTTTGATCAAGAAGCTTGCATCAAAACCCAATACCATAAGACATAATTAATATATCCGTATAATGGCTAGGAAATGATACACGTTCCACTTAATCAAGTAAGTAAGGAAACAATAAGAGTAGTGGTATTTCATTGGCGATATCAAACCGAAGCCTAATATCTCCCACTTATTCTACACCTCTTATGTCTCCTTACACTGCCAGATTAGAGTCAAGCTCAAAAGGGTCTTCTTTCCCCGCTAATTATTCCAAGCCCGTTCCCTTGGCTGTGGTTTCGCTAGATAGTAGATAGGGACAGAATCCTTGATTTGTTTAACGTGACGTGTACCCCGATGGGGGTTTACAACCACGGTACTCGCATGTGCCACATATGTGACACATAGTACAGCGGGTGAAAACAATGCGTCCACCAACGCCCCTAAAAGAACGCTTTTAGCTACCAACTCGAATTGTGTTGTCGGACACAATTCCCTCTTGGGTCGAGGCGAGGCCTATCATAACCTCTGCTGACTACGGGTACAGCTTCCGGCTGTGGTCCAAATACACATTGGACCCAGCAGCTGTGCTCCAACTATAGTGGAGACACAGCGGGTAACACCACAGCCACCACGATACTCCCACTAAAGGGGGCCAACCTCACTGGGCTAGCCTCGGACACTAGCCCATCCCGTGGTTCAAATTTCAAATCTGTTACAATTTGCAGCTTTGATCGGCTGAATGTAGTCCGCGACTACTGCCCATTTTGGTTTCCGACAACCTGGAAACTGGGTTAACACCGGCGGCACCTCCGAAGAGATAACCTACCAGATTAAGGCTCTGGTCCGCCCTTCGACGCCTCCAAAATTGGATTTGTCTTCCAGATTAAGGCTCTGGTCAGCCCTTCGACGCCTCCAAATTGGATTTGTCTTCCAGATTGAGGCTCTGGTCAGCCCTTCGACGCCTCCAGAATTGGATTTGTCTTCCAGATTGAGGCTCTGGTCAGCCCTTCGACGCCTCCAAATTGGATTTGTCTTCCAGATTAAGGCTCTGGTCAGCCCTTCGACGCGTCCAGAATTGGATTTGTCTTCCAGATTAAGGCTCTGGTCAGCCCTTCGACGCCTCCAGATTGGATTTGTCTTCCAGATTAAGGCTCTGGTCAGCCCTTCGACTCTCTCCGAGAAGAGAGTCTGCCAGATTGAGGCTCTGGTCGGCCTTTCGACTGATCCCGAAGGACTTCGTCTCCCAAATTTAAGGACTTTGGTCCGACCCTCGCAGATAATTCTACTACCAGTTTTGACTAACGTCAGTCCGGCACTGGCCTGCCAGGTCCCACGCCATCCATCAGCATGCGTCGCCTGCTGAAGACTGTGCGAGCATAGTCTTCAAGCAGTTGCATGCTCTCCGCCTCCATCAAGGTCCTCTCCATGGTCCAGTCACCGGATTCCGACTGCTGAATCCTAAGTCCTTGCAGATCCCGCACATCCGCATAGAGGGGGCAGGCACACAATACGTGTAGCCAGTCCTCCAGGGGATGGCCACATAGGCATCCAGCAGTCTCGCTAAGACCGCGCGCATGCAGAAAAGCATTCAGCGAGCCATGACCAGTTATGAGGAAACTGGTCGGCATCGTGAAACTGAAGTCGGGGCGGCTGTATACGAAGCTAACATCCGGGATGAACCTATGCGTAACACGGCCGTGTTCGCTGTCATCCCACCGGATCTGCCACTCACGCAACAAGCGTTCGTCCAGCAAGGCTCTCCTCATGGTACGATCAAGGGTCGAAACGTCTTGATCGTAGAGCCAATCGCCCTCTACCATCGGGTAGCTCCTCTTCAGCTTGAACTGCATAGCGTTGCGCGTCGCAACAAGGTCCAGCGGCGGGGCTCCAGCCAGCACTTCAAGGGCATCAGTAGATACCGTTCGACACGTAGGCAAACATCCAATCAGGATGATGCGATGGCAGGACTTGAGCGACCTCCTGGCGCCGACTAGTCTCATCACCACCGTGTACCACACCGAAGCACCAAATAATGCACAAGGCACCATGAGTCCGGCATATATCCTTCGCCGCGCGCGCGGACTGAGTCCCCAGTCAACGCGTAGCACACGGGTCAGGGCTCCGACGACTCCGGCCAGCCGATCGCGTAAAGATGCGATATGCGGGAGGAAACTCAACCGCTCGCCAGCCGTGATGCCAAGGTAACGATATTGCGTCACATACCGCAGATTTGCTCCTGCAAATCTAACGGCGGGATTTCTGTCAGCAGACAGCTTTCCCTTAAGGAGCATCGTCACAGTCTTCGTTGCCGAGACTGAGACGCCTACCTCTATGCCCCATCCTCCAACTATCTCCATTAGCTGGGCGCCTGCGAGCTCCAGTTGGGATCTGGAATTCCCTTCGACGAGCAGCAGCAAATCATCAGCGTATGCACTGAAAGTGCAATGCGCTTCAAGGCGGCGCAGGAGCACATCCATCAGGATGTTCCATATGAATGGACCACTGATGGACCCCTGCGGGCAGCCACGTGAAACATTCACATCAGCTTCGCCAAAGCTGCTGACGATGCTAGCTTTTCGGTCCGAAAAGAAGCTGCGCCAGATCCCAATTTCCCTGCATCCTAGATCCGATAGTCGGCGTAACGCTGCATCCCATTCGACATGGTCGAATGCTCCTTTAAAGTCGATGAAGACTCCGAGCACATATCGGGCCGGGCTGGCCTCGACACTGCTCAGGACATGCCTCCAGGCATCCTCCACGCAGCGTCCGGGGCGAAAGCCGAATTGCCATCGACTCTCGTCCGTGAGCACCTCCTTCACACGGTTCACCATGATCCCTTCCAGCACTTTGCCAAAGACAGGCAGTAGGCAGATGCCTCGATATGACGCTGGATCGCTCCTGTCTTTATCGAGGCCTTTGAGGAGCGCAACCACACGCGGGCGCTTCCACTCAAAGGGAAAGTATCCATCTGCCAGGCAGCGGGAGTACAACGCTGTCATGTGCTCCGGGATGGCGCGCCAGGCCGCTTTGACCATACCCCCAGTGATGCCATCTAAGCCAGGTGAGCGCCTGCTCCGAACTCTGGCGATGCACATCTCCACCTCGAAAGTTTCGAGGGCTGGGGGTACTTCGCGAGGAACGACAATGTCCACTGGCCTCTCCGCAGCTGGGAAAAAGTTGCGGAGCAGGACATTCGCGCAGTCGTGCCAGGTTACGTACTGCTCATTGTTCCAGCGAAGGCAACCGAAATCGGTGCGCGTCTTGCGGCCGTGGCAGATCTTGTATACAGATCCCCATGGGTCATCCTGATGCTCGCCAACATATCGCCTCCAATCCTCCTCTTTTGCCTTGAGCATCATCCTCTCGTATTCCTTTCGGGTGATCCTGAAATACGAGGCAAGGGCACTGGCACTCTCACTTTGCGTGCGGCGCGCATGCTGGAGCCTTCGCCGGGCTCTCCTGAGCGCACGGCGTGCGTCCGTGAGGGCGGCATTCCACCAGCCCACACGGCGTCTGGCTCGCGGTTGTCGACGCCCAAACAAAGTGTCGCTCACCTGATGGATCAGGGAGCGCAGTGCAGCCACTTGTCCATCTGATGTCATATGACGAAAGCTCTCCAGGGGGATTTCCATCGATGCAGTCCTCAACTCATCACAAAAACGCCGCCAGTCAGCATTCTGGAGTTGCCACGAGGGCACAGGAGCAAAGCTCTCAACTGTGCTTTCCGGATCAAGCGTCACCACAACAGTGATGATGTTGTGGTCGCTTAAATCCCACTCGCTTACACTCCAGTCATACGTAGCCCACGTAGACGCTGAGTCACTGACGATTGTCACGTCAATATCGCTCCTCGCCCTGCGATTATCGAACGTGTATACTCTGCTGCGGACATTCAGCACGCCGGCTCGACTGCCCTGAACCCAGTCAGCTAGCAGCTCACCCCGCTGCCTGTTCAAGTAGCCCCGAGAGCGCTCGGGCAGCTTACTGAACCACAGGGGGGATACTGCGTTCGCATCAAGGCCATAGATGACAGGCGTGCGGCTGGCTAGCAGCAGCACCGCATCCATGTACAGCAGGTACGGCTCCAGTTCTGCGTTAAATTGGCAGTATACGGAGGTGAGGAAAATCGAACCGAATCTTCCGGACACACTCACGCATACGCCAAACTCCGTGATGAGTGACGAGACAGGCATGCAGACAACCTCCTGGTCGTCTACGACAACTGCAGCTTTGTTGCGAATGTCGGAGAAGACTCGCATGCCTGCCGGTAATCCGGTGATCCTTCCTCCACGGTCAACGTACGGCTCTTGCAGTAATGCGAACAACGCCCCAGAGTTCCTCATCCGGACTCCAAGGTCGACAACGGCAGCTCTACTGCGACCGCAGTTAGCCTGGATGACTCTAAACATTGTTAATGTCTAGAGGCCACCCTGGCGAGCACTCGTCCGTAGATCGGGCAGGCCTCTGAGAGCATATGATGCCCCGCGGGTAGACCCTTAAAACTGCAGTTCCTGCAATGCACAGGATTTCTGCAGCCCGAGGCACGGTGCCCCGATTGTCCGCATCGCTTGCACACCTGCTCCTTCATCCTGCAAGTTGCCACTTTGTGGTCAAAGCTGACACATCTGTGGCAAGCATAGGTGGGCGTCATCGGGTGCCAGCGGAACGAAAACCACTCAATATATATACGCTCACTATCCTCCAGGATATCGAGTGCCTTCCTCTCCAGCTCCAGTTGTACATTGACCGTGGGTCCAGCGTCGCTGTTCCATGGCTTCGACGAGATCCTAACCGACTTCTCGAACGCTGCATTGGAGCAGTGCCCGAAGAAGTGGTTTTTAAACAACCCCTCCATAAATTGCTTTGGCGTGATGCTGCTGTCCACATTGAGAACGTTAACTCTCGGCCTGAGAGCGGCGTTCTCCTTCACATCCAATCCTACTTCTCTGAACTTCGGGTTCGCAAGAACCTTCCGTATCTCGCCGGAGGATGGCGTGCGAATAATCGCGCCTCCTCGCTTGAGCTCACGCACTTCGTGCACACGTACACCAAGTGCGGGCGCGACTTCCTTACGGATACGCTCAGCAACTTGCTGAGGCGTCTCCTCCGGATTGCTCGACGTCACGATCGCTGACCAAGTTTCCGCAACTTTGCGGGCCCGAGGTGCAGCGACCGGAGCAGCGACTGCAGATGCAGTGACAGCGGCGTAGGAAGTGGCGGGTGCAGCTTGTGGGGCGGCGGTCTGGGGGCGAGTCCTTGCGATGGTCTCCAGCTCCTTCATCCTCCCATACATCTCCAGAATCAGCTCCTGGAATTTTGCAGCACTATCCAGCACGCTGAGCGCAACAGTGCCTGGCACATTGTCAGCGACAACGGCTCTCCGGAGCTCTCGCTCAATGGCCAACATGCGTTGCACCATTGAGTTGGAGCTCGCGGCACCAGCTCCAGCCGGCACCGAGCTAACGGAGCGGGCACTAGCAGCAGCAGCGGCAGCGGACGTCGACGGCGCCACAGGGGGGGCCGTAATCCGGGCAGCGGTGGCAGCAGGGACGGGGGCAGCGGCAGCGGCGGGGGCAGCGGCAGTGGCAGCAGCAAGCACTGCAGCCAAAGCAGTGACTCCAGCGGGGGCGGCGGGGGCAGCGGGTGCAGTAGTGGGGGCAGCGGGGGCAGCGGGGGCGACATTGGCTGCAGCGGCAGCCAGTGAGGCGTCGCTCTCGTCAGCCGAGCTGTCTTCACGCGCGCGGAGTTTCCTCGGCGGCGATTCCGTAGGCGGCGGCATGGCTGCGGCGTCGGCGACGTTTCGAAGAACAATCTTCGGCACGCGCCCACGCTTCTTCCTGGAGTTCGACCGCGTCGAACTCCCACTACTTGCCTCGGAGTCCATCCCTGGACGCTAGGCAACGAAAAAGCACTGCTACCCGAAAGTATGCAGTGGTTTTGTACTGTTCGCAAAAGTATGCAACTCTTTTTTGAACTCGCGCAATATGCTCAATTCTGATTGGCTGGCCAATCAGAACTATGCAACGGTACACCGTACACCGACGCACTAACACACGCGCAGCCGGAGATCGCTTATCGCGAGATGCTCGAAATAAGCACTTTTAAACAGCACTCAGCGTATTTTATTGCAGGGCAATAAAATACAGTTTACAGCGATGATGCGCGACAGAAAATACACAACCGTACGCGGCGACGATCAGAAGCAAACTGAGTAGATAGGGACAGTAGGAATCTCGTTAATCCATTCATGCGCGTCACTAATTAGATGACGAGGCATTTGGCTACCTTAAGAGAGTCATAGTTACTCCCGCCGTTGACCCGCGCTTACTTGAATTTCTTCACTTTGACATTCAGAGCACTGGGCAGAAATCACATTGTGTCAACACCCGCTAGGGCCATCACAATGCTTTGTTTTAATTAGACAGTCGGATTCCCCAAGTCCGTGCCAGTTCTGAATTGATTGTTAATTGATAATCGTTATAATTTAAAAGAACTAATCGGTTGCCCGGCTAGTATTCTTAAAAATTTTAGCAAGAAAGTTCCACAATTGGCTACGTAACTAAACTATCCGGGGAACAAGAAACTACCATAAAATGATAGATCTCTATTTACCCAGAACGAGCACATAAACCATGTTATTGTTTCCCAATCAAGCCCGACTATCTCAATCTTCAGAGCCAATCCTTATCCCGAAGTTACGGATCTAATTTGCCGACTTCCCTTACCTACATTATTCTATCGACTAGAGACTCTTCACCTTGGAGACCAGCTGCGGATATTGGTACGGCCTGTTGAGAAGTTTGCGTATCCCCACCATAAATTTTCAAGGTCCGAGGAGAAAATATCGACACAACAGTATATGTCATGCTCTTCTAGCCCATCTACCATATCTCTCTGCGAAAGACTTCCATGGTAGTACGGCTATAAAACAGAAAAGAAAACTCTTCCGATATCTCTCGACGGCTTCTTTATGGTCGTTCCTGTTGCCAGGATGAGCACGAGGCCCATATTTAATAACAAACGGATACTCAACAGGTTACGGAATTGGAACCGTATTCCCTTTCGTTCAAAATTATTCAAGTGTATAAAAATCGATAATTAGGCACATTTTTGTTTATTTATTTTGATTTTTCTTTACTTGAAAATTTTCGGCTTTCGCCTTGAACTTAGGACCGACTAACTCGTGATCAACCACTGTTCACACGAAACCCTTCTCCACTTCAGTCCTCCAAGGTCTCATTCGATTATTTGCTACTACCACCAAGATCTGTACCAATAGCGGCTCCATGCAGGCTTACGCCAAACACTTCTATGCACACTATTGTACCTTCCTACTCACTAAAGTTTCAAAATTTATATTACAAGTAATATAAATCATCTACTTTAGCGGTAATGTATAGGTATACAACTTAAGCGCCATCCATTTTAAGGGCTAGTTGCTTCGGCAGGTGAGTTGTTACACACTCCTTAGCGGATTTCGACTTCCATGATCACCGTCCTGCTGTTTTAAGCAACCAACGCCTTTCATGGTTTCTGTATGAGTTGTTAATTTGGGCACCGTAACATTACGTTTGGTTCATCCCACAGCGCCAGTTCTGCTTACCAAAAGTGGCCCACTGGGCACATTATATCATAACCTTAAACTTCATATCAAGAAAGTTAAGGTTCTTACCCATTTAAAGTTTGAGAATAGGTTAAGATCGTTTCGACCCTAAGGCCTCTAATCATTCGCTTTACCAGATAAGATTATTTTATATAATATTTAAATGCACCAGCTATCCTGAGGGAAACTTCGGAAGGAACCAGCTACTAGATGGTTCGATTGGTCTTTCGCCCCTATACTCAATTCTGACAATCGATTTGCACGTCAGAACTGTTTCGGTCTTCCATCAGGGTTTCCCCTGACTTCAACCTGATCAAGTATAGTTCACCATCTTTCGGGTCACAGCATATATGCTCAAGGTACGTTCTAGTTAGAGGTATAAATAATATAAATACCATTATACATAACTATATAGAACGCCCCGGGATTGTGTTAATCAACTATAAATAGTTAAAAAACTAATCCCATTAATAGTCAAGTTAATTACGCTATTAGGTTTATATCCCAATAACTTGCACATATGTTAGACTCCTTGGTCCGTGTTTCAAGACGGGTCCCGAAGGTATCCTGAATCTTACGCATTGTTAATCATACAAGTGCATATAATAAACACAAAAATCAATGATAATCATGCCATTATATAATTCCGAAAAATTAACGCACTGTATTGATATAAATCTATCAGCACTTTATCAAATTTACAGCTTTTATTTCATGTTAAAACGCAAGCATTTTAATTGAAATAAACTATATGCCATAATTTTATGATAAATTAATATGCTAATAGATTACAATGTCCTTATATGGAAAAAATGCACACTATTATTATAATATTGTTTAAATATTACAATTCTAATGATGAATTTTCCATAACGGATATTCAGGTTCATCGGGCTTAACCTCTAAGCAGTTTCACGTACTATTTAACTCTCTATTCAGAGTTCTTTTCAACTTTCCCTCACGGTACTTGTTTACTATCGGTCTCATGGTTATATTTAGTTTTAGATGGAGTTTACCACCCACTTAGTGCTGCACTATCAAGCAACACGACTCTTTGGAAACACCATCTAGTAATCATTAACGTTATACGGGCCTGGCACCCTCTATGGGTAAATGGCCTCATTTAAGAAGGACTTAAATCGTTAATTTCTCATACTAGAATATTGATGTTCCATACACTGCATCTCACATTTGCCATATAGACAAAGTGACTTAGTGCTGAACTGATTTCTTTTCGCTCGCCGCTACTAAGAAAATCCTTGTTAGTTTCTTTTCCTCCCCTAATTAATATGCTTAAATTCAGGGGGTAGTCCCATATGAGTTGAGGTTGTATAAAACAATGTTAATTTTGAACTTGTATATAATATCTGTTCAAATTTTATGGATTGTACTATTTATATTTAATATTTGTTTGTTTGAAGATTTCTATAATATGTTCAACAATTCTTTTTATCGCATCAATAATAAGAGGCAATTCTAGATGAAAAAAAAATAAAATTTTTTCTTTTATGCTAGACCTTCCTCAGTATTTTTTGATTTGAAAAAAGAAAATATATATATCTTCAATTTTCTCATACAAAATATACTATGAGATAATAGTACCTTTTTTTTCCATATATTATTTTAATATTATGAATATTATTTATAGA
>NW_028315234.1:0-22500 GCF_054131065.1 Drosophila arizonae
CATGTATTACATATAATACAATCACTTTAACTTCATTATTCTTTATTATATTATATTACTATACCCTTATGCTGGCAAGGCCAACACTCCCACATTTAATATGATTTTTCATTTTTATATTTTTCTCTTCATATGAACTTGCCTTGCGGCAACACCACTCCCTATATAGGCGTTTTTTTGGACACCACGTCTTATTATACGACATTTTTTCCAAAGGAACCATCTTTCCCATATATTTTCATGTATTACATAGTAATACAATCATTTTAACTTTCATTATTCTTTATTATATTATATTAATAACCTTATTGCTGGCCAATGGCTTGGCAACACTCCACTATTCATCTATGAATTTTTCATTTTAATTTTCTCTTCTATCACTGAACTTGCCTGCGCAACACCACTTCCCATATATAGGTTTTTGGACACAACGTCTTTATATACGACATTTTTTCAAGGGAACCATTTCCCATATATTTTCATGTATTACTATAATACAATCATTTAACTTCATTTTCTTATTATATTATATTAATAACCTATGCTGGCAAGGCAACACTCCACATTCATATGAATTTTTCATTTTTAATTTTCTCTCATATGAACTTGCCTTGCGCAACACCACTCCCTATATAGGTTTTTGGACACAACGTCTTTATATACGACATTTTTTCCAAAGGGAACCATTTCCCATATATTTTCATGTATTACATATAATACAATCATTTAACTTCATTATTCTTTATTATATTATATTAATAACCTATGCTGGCAAGGCAACACTCCACATTCATATGAATTTTTCATTTTTAATTTTCTCTCATATGAACTTGCCTTGCGCAACACCACTCCCCTATATAGGTTTTTGGACACAACGTCTTTATATACGACATTTTTTCCAAAGGGAACCATTTTCCCATATATTTTCATGTATTACATATAATACAATCATTTAACTTCATTATTCTTTATTATATTATATTAATAACCTATGCTGGCAAGGCAACACTCCACATTCATATGAATTTTTCATATTTAATTTTCTCTCATATGAACTTGCCTTGCTCAACACCACTTACCCTATATAGGTTTTTGGACACAATGTCTTTATATACGTCATTTTTTCCAAAGGGAACCATTTTCCCATATATTTTCATGTATTACATATAATACAATCATTTAACTTCATTATTCTTTATTATATTATATTAATAACCTATGCTGGCAAGGCAACACTCCACATTCATATGAATTTTTCATTTTTAATTTTCTCTCATATGAACTTGCCTTGCGCAACACCACTCCCCTATATAGGTTTTTGGACACAACGTCTTTATATACGACATTTTTCACAAGGGGCACCACAGACGTTTGCATTTTCATGTATTATTTTAATAATACAATCACTTAATTTCATTATTCTTTATTTATAATTATATTACATTAATATTCTATGCCTTTCGCAACATCTTAGTTACATATTTTCTATATTTATATACTGGAACCGAAGTTCCGTAAATATATATAAATGGAATCTCAGTCACATATTATATATGGTGGAACCGAGATTCTCTCTATATATTATAAGTGGAATCTCAGTCACTTATTTTATATTTATATAGGTGGAACCGAGGTTCTCTCTATATATTATAAGTGGAATCTCAGTCACTTATTTGATATTTATATAGGTGGAACCGAGGTTCTCTCTATATATTATAAGTGGAATCTCATTCACTTATTTGATATTTATATAGGTGGAACCGAAATTCTCTATATATTTATAAGTGGAATCTCAGTCACTTATTTTATATTTATTCAGGTGGAACCGAAATTCTCTATATATTTATAAGTGGAATCTCAGTCACTTATTTTATATTTATATACTGGAACCGAAATTCTCTATATATTTATAAGTGGAATCTCAGTCACTTATTTTATATTTATTCAGGTGGAACCGAAATTCTCTCTATATATTATAAGTGGAATCTCTATATATTTATAAGTGGAATCTCAGTCACTTATTTGATATTTATATACTGGAACCGAAATTCTCTATATATTTATAAGTGGAATCTCAGTCTCATATTTTATATTTATATAAGTGGAACCGAAATTCTCTCTATATATTATAAGTGGAATCTCAGTCACTTATTTGATATTTATATACTGGGAACCGAAATTCTCTCTATATATTATAAGTGGAATCTGTCACTTATTTTATATTTATATACTGGAACCGAGGTTCTCTCTATATATTATAAGTGGAATCTCAGTCACTTATTTTATATTTATATAGGTGGAACCGAGGTTCTCTCTATATATTATAAGTGGAATCTCAGTCACTTATTTGATATTTATATAGGTGGAACCGAAATTCTCTCTATATATATAATATACAATCATTTAATTTCATTATTCTTTATATTAATAATCTATGCTGGCAAGGCAACACTTCACATTCATAAGAATTTTTAATTTTCTCTCATATGAACTTGCCTTGCGCAACAACACCACTTACCCTATATAGGTTTTTTGACACCATTTATTTAAAAACGTCATTTTTCATAAGGGGTACCATCCACTTTTACATTTTCATGTAGTATTTCAATAATGCAATCTATTCAACTTCATTATTCCTTATTATATTATTATTATAATCTATGCTGGGGGGCAAGGCAACACTCCAAATATTCATATGAATTTTTCATTTTTAATTTTCTTACCCTATATAGGTTTTTTGACACCATTTTAAATTTCGCACTGGGCACCACAATTTTTTTTTTTTTTTTTTTTTTTATGTAGACTGACTGACTGTATATTTATTTATTTATTTACTGCTATATTATTGTATAATATATTAAATTTGTTGACCGCCTACTGTGTGTAGATCTCAAATGTGAGTCTTAACATTGGATGTGAAGTGAAATACAAAAGTAGTTTGATTAATTTTGTGTAAATTTGTTGACGCGCCTACTGTGTTGTGTGTAGAACTCAAATGTGAGTGTTGTACTTATATTATAATAAGTTCTCTCCATCAATATTGAGTTCTCATACTTAATGTTTTCTGACTTGTAAATTTCTTCCGTCCAATTCCAAGTGTTCTCTCTCTTTACATATTATATGCAAAATGGAACCTTGATTCCATATTGTATTTTTCATATCTTATATGATATGAGTTCTCTCCATCAATGTCAAGTACTTATATTATAATAAGTTCTCTTCATCAATATCGAGTTCTCATACCCAATGTTTTCTGACTTGTAAATTTCTTCCGTCCAATTCCAAGTGTTCTCTCTCTTTACATATTATATGTAAAATGGAACCTTGATTCCATATTGTATTTTTCATATCTTATATGATATGAGTTCTTTCCATCAATGTCAAGTACTTATATTATAATAAGTTCTCTCCATCAATATTGAGTTCTCATACTTAATGTTTTCTGACTTGTAAATTTCTTCCGTCCAATTCCAAGTGTTCTCTCTCTTTACATATTATATGTAAAATGGAACCTTGATTCCATATTGTATTTTTCATATCTTATATGATATGAGTTCTCTCCATCAATGTCAAGTACTTATATTATAATAAGTTCTCTTCATTAATATCGAGTTCTCATACTTAATGTTTTCTGACTTGTAAATTTCTTCCGTCCAATTCCAAGTGTTCTCTCTCTTTACATATTATATGTAAAATGGAACCTTGATTCCATATTGTATTTTTCATATCTTATATGATATGAGTTCTCTCTCCATCAATGTCAAGTACTTATATTATAATAAGTTCTCTCCATCAATATTGAGTTCTCATACTTAATGTTTTCTGACTTGTAAATTTCTTCCGTCCAATTCCAAGTGTTCTCTCTCTTTACATATTATATGTAAAATGGAACCTTGATTCCATATTGTATTTTTCATATCTTATATGATATGAGTTCTCTCCATCAATGTCAAGTACTTATATTATAATAAGTTCTCTTCATCAATATCGAGTTCTCATACCCAATGTTTTCTGACTTTTAAATTTCTACCGTCCAATTCCAAGTGTTCTCTCTCTTTATATATTATATGTAAAATGGAACCTTGATTCCATATTGTATTTTTCATATCTTATATGATATGAGTTCTCTCTCCATCAATGTCAAGTACTTATATTATAATAAGTTCTCTCCATCAATATCGAGTTCTCATACTTAATGTTTTCTGACTTGTAAATTTCTTCCGTCCAATTCCAAGTGTTCTCTCTCTTTATATATTATATGTAAAATGGAACCTTGATTCCATATTGTATTTTTCATATCTTATATGATATGAGTTCTCTCTCCATCAATGTCAAGTACTTATATTATAATAAGTTCTCTCCATCAATATCGAGTTCTCATACTTAATGTTTTCTGACTTGTAAATTTCTTCCGTCCAATTCCAAGTGTTCTCTCTCTTTACATATTATATGTAAAATGGAACCTTGATTCCATATTGTATTTTTCATATCTTATATGATATGAGTTCTCTCTCCATCAATGTCAAGTACTTATATTATAATAAGTTCTCTTCATCAATATCGAGTTCTCATACCCAATGTTTTCTGACTTGTAAATTTCTTCCATCCAATTCCAAGTGTTCTCTTTCTTTAAATATTATATATAAAATGGAACCTTGATTCCATATTGTATTTTTCATATCTTATATGATATGAGTTCTCTCTCCATCAATGTCAAGTACTTATATAATAATAAGTTCTCTTCATCGATTTTGAGTTCTCGTATATTCAATCAATTTTACGGTCTTATATATATATATATAAATGAAGCCTTCCAATTCATTTATATTTTTTATATCTTTGTATCTTTCGTTCGTAATTCTGTTATTTGTTCTGCTTTACTCCGTACCACACCACAACACAATTATATGCATAATGCATAATAGGGATATTTTTCGAATCATATCAAGCAAAGGATAAGCTTCAGTGGATCGCAGTATGGCAGCTGCTCAACCACTTACAACACCTTGCCTGTTACAAAAGTCGTTTACAATTGATTCCAGGCTTTGTCATTGTATTAAATAATGTTTTAAAATATAACTAGCGCGGCATCAGGTGATCGAAGATCCTCCCAATTTACTATGTTATATATAACATTGGCATCACATCCATTGTCGTCTATAAAATGAATTATAGACTTTTAATGGTTTAGAAGCCATACAATGCAAATTGCCCCTTATTTATCATTGCAGTCCAGCACGGATACGACCTTAGAGGCGTTCAGGCATAATCCAACGGACGTAGCGTCATACCACTGTTCGCTCGAACAAGTATTGTGCCATTGGTCCGTACCTGCGGTTCCTCTCGTACTACGCAGGAATGCTGTCGCAACAACGTTTTGTCATTAGTAGGGTAAAACTAACCTGTCTCACGACGGTCTAAACCCAGCTCACGTTCCCTTGCATGGGTGAACAATCCAACGCTTGGTGAATTTTGCTTCACAATGATAGGAAGAGCCGACATCGAAGGATCAAAAAGCGACGTCGCTATGAACGCTTGGCCGCCACAAGCCAGTTATCCCTATGGTAACTTTTCTGACACCTCTTGTTAAAAACTCTTTAAACCAAAAGGATCGATAGGCCGAGCTTTTGCTGTCCCTGTGTGTACTGAACACCGAGATCAAGTCAGCATTTGCCCTTTTGCTCTATGTGTGGTTTCTGTCCGCACTGAGCTGGCCTTGGGACACCTCCGTTATTATTTGAGAGATGTACCGCCCCAGTCAAACTCCCTACCTGGCAATGTCCTTGAATTGGATCATACCTGAGTAATTGGAGTTATACCAAATTATTAAATCAAAAACACATTGCTGCATTTTCTCATTAAAGAATTTGTTTGCGATTATATAACAAACTCGTGATACTTTGATCAAGAAGCTTGCATCAAAACCCAATACCATAAGACATAATTAATATATCCGTATAATGGCTAGGAAATGATACACGTTCCACTTAATCAAGTAAGTAAGGAAACAATAAGAGTAGTGGTATTTCATTGGCGATATCAAACCGAAGCCTAATATCTCCCACTTATTCTACACCTCTTATGTCTCCTTACACTGCCAGATTAGAGTCAAGCTCAAAAGGGTCTTCTTTCCCCGCTAATTATTCCAAGCCCGTTCCCTTGGCTGTGGTTTCGCTAGATAGTAGATAGGGACAGTAGGAATCTCGTTAATCCATTCATGCGCGTCACTAATTAGATGACGAGGCATTTGGCTACCTTAAGAGAGTCATAGTTACTCCCGCCGTTGACCCGCGCTTACTTGAATTTCTTCACTTTGACATTCAGAGCACTGGGCAGAAATCACATTGTGTCAACACCCGCTAGGGCCATCACAATGCTTTGTTTTAATTAGACAGTCGGATTCCCCAAGTCCGTGCCAGTTCTGAATTGATTGTTAATTGATAATCGTTATAATTTAAAAGAACTAATCGGTTGCCCGGCTAGTATTCTTAAAAATTTTAGCAAGAAAGTTCCACAATTGGCTACGTAACTAAACTATCCGGGGAACAAGAAACTACCATAAAATGATAGATCTCTATTTACCCAGAACGAGCACATAAACCATGTTATTGTTTCCCAATCAAGCCCGACTATCTCAATCTTCAGAGCCAATCCTTATCCCGAAGTTACGGATCTAATTTGCCGACTTCCCTTACCTACATTATTCTATCGACTAGAGACTCTTCACCTTGGAGACCAGCTGCGGATATTGGTACGGCCTGTTGAGAAGTTTGCGTATCCCCACCATAAATTTTCAAGGTCCGAGGAGAAAATATCGACACAACAGTATATGTCATGCTCTTCTAGCCCATCTACCATATCTCTCTGCGAAAGACTTCCATGGTAGTACGGCTATAAAACAGAAAAGAAAACTCTTCCGATATCTCTCGACGGCTTCTTTATGGTCGTTCCTGTTGCCAGGATGAGCACGAGGCCCATATTTAATAACAAACGGATACTCAACAGGTTACGGAATTGGAACCGTATTCCCTTTCGTTCAAAATTATTCAAGTGTATAAAAATCGATAATTAGGCACATTTTTGTTTATTTATTTTGATTTTTCTTTACTTGAAAATTTTCGGCTTTCGCCTTGAACTTAGGACCGACTAACTCGTGATCAACCACTGTTCACACGAAACCCTTCTCCACTTCAGTCCTCCAAGGTCTCATTCGATTATTTGCTACTACCACCAAGATCTGTACCAATAGCGGCTCCATGCAGGCTTACGCCAAACACTTCTATGCACACTATTGTACCTTCCTACTCACTAAAGTTTCAAAATTTATATTACAAGTAATATAAATCATCTACTTTAGCGGTAATGTATAGGTATACAACTTAAGCGCCATCCATTTTAAGGGCTAGTTGCTTCGGCAGGTGAGTTGTTACACACTCCTTAGCGGATTTCGACTTCCATGATCACCGTCCTGCTGTTTTAAGCAACCAACGCCTTTCATGGTTTCTGTATGAGTTGTTAATTTGGGCACCGTAACATTACGTTTGGTTCATCCCACAGCGCCAGTTCTGCTTACCAAAAGTGGCCCACTGGGCACATTATATCATAACCTTAAACTTCATATCAAGAAAGTTAAGGTTCTTACCCATTTAAAGTTTGAGAATAGGTTAAGATCGTTTCGACCCTAAGGCCTCTAATCATTCGCTTTACCAGATAAGATTATTTTATATAATATTTAAATGCACCAGCTATCCTGAGGGAAACTTCGGAAGGAACCAGCTACTAGATGGTTCGATTGGTCTTTCGCCCCTATACTCAATTCTGACAATCGATTTGCACGTCAGAACTGTTTCGGTCTTCCATCAGGGTTTCCCCTGACTTCAACCTGATCAAGTATAGTTCACCATCTTTCGGGTCACAGCATATATGCTCAAGGTACGTTCTAGTTAGAGGTATAAATAATATAAATACCATTATACATAACTATATAGAACGCCCCGGGATTGTGTTAATCAACTATAAATAGTTAAAAAACTAATCCCATTAATAGTCAAGTTAATTACGCTATTAGGTTTATATCCCAATAACTTGCACATATGTTAGACTCCTTGGTCCGTGTTTCAAGACGGGTCCCGAAGGTATCCTGAATCTTACGCATTGTTAATCATACAAGTGCATATAATAAACACAAAAATCAATGATAATCATGCCATTATATAATTCCGAAAAATTAACGCACTGTATTGATATAAATCTATCAGCACTTTATCAAATTTACAGCTTTTATTTCATGTTAAAACGCAAGCATTTTAATTGAAATAAACTATATGCCATAATTTTATGATAAATTAATATGCTAATAGATTACAATGTCCTTATATGGAAAAAATGCACACTATTATTATAATATTGTTTAAATATTACAATTCTAATGATGAATTTTCCATAACGGATATTCAGGTTCATCGGGCTTAACCTCTAAGCAGTTTCACGTACTATTTAACTCTCTATTCAGAGTTCTTTTCAACTTTCCCTCACGGTACTTGTTTACTATCGGTCTCATGGTTATATTTAGTTTTAGATGGAGTTTACCACCCACTTAGTGCTGCACTATCAAGCAACACGACTCTTTGGAAACACCATCTAGTAATCATTAACGTTATACGGGCCTGGCACCCTCTATGGGTAAATGGCCTCATTTAAGAAGGACTTAAATCGTTAATTTCTCATACTAGAATATTGATGTTCCATACACTGCATCTCACATTTGCCATATAGACAAAGTGACTTAGTGCTGAACTGATTTCTTTTCGCTCGCCGCTACTAAGAAAATCCTTGTTAGTTTCTTTTCCTCCCCTAATTAATATGCTTAAATTCAGGGGGTAGTCCCATATGAGTTGAGGTTGTATAAAACAATGTTAATTTTGAACTTGTATATAATATCTGTTCAAATTTTATGGATTGTACTATTTATATTTAATATTTGTTTGTTTGAAGATTTCTATAATATGTTCAACAATTCTTTTTATCGCATCAATAATAAGAGGCAATTCTAGATGAAAAAAAAATAAAATTTTTTCTTTTATGCTAGACCTTCCTCAGTATTTTTTGATTTGAAAAAAGAAAATATATATATCTTCAATTTTCTCATACAAAATATACTATGAGATAATAGTACCTTTTTTTTCCATATATTATTTTAATATTATGAATATTATTTATAGAAATATAAATATATATCCAATAATATACCATATGCTTAAAAATTTGTGAAAATTTTTAAACAACTTAATTAGCATAGTCTTACAACCCTCAACCATATGTAGTCCAAGCAGCACTCTAAAATTAATTAAAGTACATAACAGCATGGACTGCTATATGCGTTCAAAATGTCGATGTTCATGTGTCCTGCAGTTCACACGATGACGCACAGTTTGCTGCGTTCTTCATCGACCCATGAGCCGAGTGATCCACCGCTTAGAGTGATATATTTATTTTTGGTTTATTTCATTACGTCACATATATGTTTATTGAAAGAAATTAAAAATACACCATTTTACTGGCATATATCAATTCCTTCAATAAAAAAAAATTTTATACCTAAACAATGTTGCGAAATGTCTTAGTTTTACATAATCTTTAAAAATATGGCACTTGACAAAAATGATATAATATATTGACATAATTTTATATTTCTAAAGATATATGCAAAGCCTTAACCTGAAATCAGGTACAACATTATATATTTAGGTTGTTGCGTTTATATAACGTATGCCACATCTCTAAGTGGATGAACAATACGTCTGTGCAACGCATGTATATTATGGTACATATACACGCTTTTTTTAATTATATTTTTGTTTATTGACAATTTTATTAACGGATAAGAACATTATACAATAATGATCCTTCCGCAGGTTCACCTACGGAAACCTTGTTACGACTTTTACTTCCTCTAAATAATCAAGTTCGGTCAACTTTTGCGAAACAACCGCAACACACGAAGCGTCACAGTGATCACGTCCGGAGACCTCACTAAATAATTCAATCGGTAGTAGCGACGGGCGGTGTGTACAAAGGGCAGGGACGTAATCAATGCGAGTTAATGACTCACACTTACTGGGAATTCCAAGTTCATGTGAACAGTTTCAGTTCACAATCCCAAGCATGAAAGTGGTTCAGCGGTTTACCCGGACCTCTCGGTCTAGGAAATACACGTTGATACTTTCATTGTAGCGCGCGTGCAGCCCAGGACATCTAAGGGCATCACAGACCTGTTATTGCTCAATCTCATTATTGCTAGACGCAATTTGTCCATTTAAGAAGCTAGTGTCCTTATAATGGGACAAACCAACAGGTACGGCTCCACTTATATAAACACATTCAAACACAATAAACATTTTACTGCCATCATGAATGAAGGCTATATAAGCTTCAACACCATAATCCTGAAGATATCTATTTAATATATTTGAGTCTCGTTCGTTATCGGAATTAACCAGACAAATCACTCCACGAACTAAGAACGGCCATGCACCACCACCCATAGATTCGAGAAAGAGCTATCAATCTGTCTTACACACTTATGTTCGGACCTGGTAAGTTTTCCCGTGTTGAGTCAAATTAAGCCGCAGGCTCCACTCCTGGTGGTGCCCTTCCGTCAATTCCTTTAAGTTTCAGCTTTGCAACCATACTTCCCCCGGAGCCCAAAAGCTTTGGTTTCCCGGGAAGCGACTGAGAGAGCCATAAAAGTAGCTACACCCAATTGCTAGCTGGCATCGTTTATGGTTAGAACTAGGGCGGTATCTGATCGCCTTCGAACCTCTAACTTTCGTTCTTGATTAATGAAAACA
This sequence comes from Drosophila arizonae, assembly GCF_054131065.1. Classification (NCBI taxonomy): domain Eukaryota; kingdom Metazoa; phylum Arthropoda; class Insecta; order Diptera; family Drosophilidae; genus Drosophila; species Drosophila arizonae. The sequence goes on from NW_028315234.1 coordinate 10,851, forward strand.
TCTTTGGCAAATGCTTTCGCTTAAGTTAGTCTTACGACGGTCCAAGAATTTCACCTCTCGCGTCGTAATACTAATGCCCCCAAACTGCTTCTATTAATCATTACCTCTTGATCTGAAAACCAATGAAAGCAGAACAGAGGTCTTATTTCATTATCCCATGCACAGAATATTCAGGCATTTGAAGCCTGCTTTAAGCACTCTAATTTGTTCAAAGTAATTGTACCGGCCCACAATAACACTCGATGAAGAGCACTAATGCAGGTTTTTAAATAGGAGGAATATTTAAAAAAGTACAAGTACTTAATTAAATATAAGAACTCCACCGGTAATACGCTTACATACATAAAGGTATAGTACTAACCACAATTGTAAGTTGTACTACCCGTATGAAGCACAAGTTCAACTACGAACGTTTTAACCGCAACAACTTTAATATACGCTTTTGGAGCTGGAATTACCGCGGCTGCTGGCACCAGACTTGCCCTCCAATAGGTCCTTGTTAAAGGATTTAAAGTGTACTCATTCCAATTACAGGGCCTCGGATATGAGTCCTGTATTGTTATTTTTCGTCACTACCTCCCCGAGCTGGGAGTGGGTAATTTACGCGCCTGCTGCCTTCCTTAGATGTGGTAGCCGTTTCTCAGGCTCCCTCTCCGGAATCGAACCCTGATTCCCCGTTACCCGTTGCAACCATGGTAGTCCTAGATACTACCATCAAAAGTTGATAGGGCAGACATTTGAAAGATCTGTCGTCGGTACAAGACCATACGATCTGCATGTTATCTAGAGTTCAACCAATAAAACGATCTTGCGATCGCTTGGTTTTAGCCTAATAAAAGCACACGTTCCAAAAGGTCCGTGTTTTAATTGCATGTATTAGCTCTAGAATTACCACAGTTATCCAAGTAACTGTTAACGATCTAAGGAACCATAACTGATATAATGAGCCTTTTGCGGTTTCACTGTTAATTCGTGTGTACTTAGACATGCATGGCTTAATCTTTGAGACAAGCATATAACTACTGGCAGGATCAACCAGAATAATGTTATTTATTTTTTCTTTTCTTGTATTCATATATTAAATATATAATACAAGTAAAATATATATGACAAATTCTTTAATTATATGACAGCTTAATATATTTTGAATAAAATATATATATAACACATATAATATTAAACGAATATGGCTATCATTATATAGCATTCATGTTCGTTATTATAAAAATTGACATTTCATTATATATAATTTCGTTCAAATATATTTTTTTATTTTCACTTACTTAATATATATATCACACATTGCATAAATCCATATAAGGATTTAGCATTTTTATTTTGATGACAATTTATAATTTAGTTACTTTTTGTAATAAATATGTGATGATTATATATTAAGTAAAGCACACCACATATATAATAATGAGAAAAACATTATATATACATGGATGTGCTTTGATAATTAATATAAATATGACAACATTTTTAAAATATATGACAATAAAATCAAGTAATAAACATTCGATAATGCTCGTTACATGATTTCTAAAATTTTTTTCCGAAGTAGAACCCCAACAAACATTTAAGTATTGGCAGCCCTTACAACGGACACATGTAAAAGAATTAACGATAAATGGAAACCAATTAATGTATACATTTGATTACTAAATGAATCGAATGTACCTCGGCAAAATTTCACATTTATCTATTTCAATATCGCAAGCCAAGTACACAAAGGTAACAAATAACGATATAATAAAACTCATTTAATGAGTATATGACAAATAAATTTCTTATTATATGTTTCCAACATATAATGTGATGAGCAACCACTGCTCATCATGTATAGGTTTTTGGACACGCTATCTTTATATACGACATTTTTTCCAAAGGGAACCATCTACCCATATATTGTCATGTATTACGTATAATACAATCATTTAACTTCATTATTCTTTATTATATTATATTAATAACCTATGCTGGCAAGGCAACACTCCACATTCATATGAATTTTTCATTTTTAATTTTCTCTCATATGAACTTGCCTTGCGCAACACCACTCCATATATAGGTTTTTGGACACAACGTCTTTATATACGACATTTTTTCCAAAGGGAACCATTTTCCCATATATTTTCATGTATTACATATAATACAATCATTTAACTTCATTATTCTTTATTATATTATATTAATAACCTATGCTGGCAAGGCAACACTCCACATTCATATGAATTTTTCATTTTTAATTTTCTCTCATATGAACTTGCCTTGCGCAACACCACTCCCTATATAGGTTTTTGGACACAACGTCTTTATATACGACATTTTTTCCAAAGGGAACCATTTTCCCATATATTTTCATGTATTACATATAATACAATCATTTAACTTCATTATTCTTTATTATATTATATTAATAACCTATGCTGGCAAGGCAACACTCCACATTCATATGAATTTTTCATTTTTAATTTTCTCTCATATGAACTTGCCTTGCGCAACACCACTCCCTATATAGGTTTTTGGACACAACGTCTTTATATACGACATTTTTTCCAAAGGGAACCATTTTCCCATATATTTTCATGTATTACATATAATACAATCATTTAACTTCATTATTCTTTATTATATTATATTAATAACCTATGCTGGCAAGGCAACACTCCACATTCATATGAATTTTTCATTTTTAATTTTCTCTCATATGAACTTGCCTTGCGCAACACCACTCCCCTATATAGGTTTTTGGACACAACGTCTTTATATACGACATTTTTCACAAGGGGCACCACAGACGTTTGCATTTTCATGTATTATTTTAATAATACAATCACTTAATTTCATTATTCTTTATTTATAATTATATTACATTAATATTATATGCCTTTCGCAACATCTTAGTTACATATTTTCTATATTTATATACTGGAACCGAAGTTCCGTAAATATATATAAATGGAATCTCAGTCACATATTATATATGGTGGAACCGAGATTCTCTCTATATACAAGTGGAATCTCAGTCACTTATTTTATATTTATATAGGTGGAACCGAGGTTCTCTCTATATATTATAAGTGGAATCTCATTCACTTATTTGATATTTATATACTGGAACCGAAATTCTCTATATATTTATAAGTGGAATCTCAGTCACTTATTTTATATTTATATAGGTGGAACCGAAAGTTCTCTCTATATATTATAAGTGGAATCTCAGTCACTTATTTGATATTTATATACTGGAACCGAAATTCTCTATATATTTATAAGTGGAATCTCAGTCACTTATTTTATATTTATATAGGTGGAACCGAAATTCTCTCTATATATTATAAGTGGAATCTCAGTCACTTATTTGATATTTATATAGGTGGAACCGAAATTCTCTCTATATATTATAAGTGGAATCTCAGTCACTTATTTTATATTTATATAGGTGGAACCGAGGTTCTCTCTATATATTATAAGTGGAACCTCAGTCACTTATTTTATATTTATATAGGTGGAACAGAGGTTCTCTCTATATATTATAAGTGGAATCTCAGTCACTTATTTTGATATTTATATACTGGAACCGAATTCTCTATATATTTATAAGTGGAATCTCAGTCACTTATTTTATATTTATATAGGTGGAACCGAGGTTCTCTCTATATATTATAAGTGGAATCTCAGTCACTTATTTTATATTTATATAGGTGGAACCGAAATTCTCTATATATTTATAAGTGGAATCTCAGTCACTTATTTGATATTTATATAGGTGGAACCGAAATTCTCTCTATATATATAATATACAATCATTTAATTTCATTATTCTTTATATTAATAATCTATGCTGGCAAGGCAACACTTCACATTCATAAGAATTTTTAATTTTCTCTCATATGAACTTGCCTTGCGCAACAACACCACTTACCCTATATAGGTTTTTTGACACCATTTATTTAAAAACGTCATTTTTCACAAGGGGTACCATCCACTTTTACATTTTCATGTAGTATTTCAATAATGCAATCTATTCAACTTCATTATTCCTTATTATATTATTATTATAATCTATGCTGGGGGGCAAGGCAACACTCCAAATATTCATATGAATTTTTCATTTTTAATTTTCTTACCCTATATAGGTTTTTTGACACCATTTTAAATTTTTTTTTTTTTTTTATGTAGACTGACTGACTGTATATTTATTTATTTATTTACTGCTATATTATTGTATAATATATTAAATTTGTTGACCGCCTACTGTGTGTAGATCTCAAATGTGAGTCTTAACATTGGATGTGAAGTGAAATACAAAAGTAGTTTGATTAATTTTGTGTAAATTTGTTGACGCGCCTACTGTGTTGTGTGTAGAACTCAAATGTGAGTGTTGTACTTATATTATAATAAGTTCTCTCCATCAATATTGAGTTCTCATACTTAATGTTTTCTGACTTGTAAATTTCTTCCGTCCAATTCCAAGTGTTCTCTCTCTTTACATATTATATGCAAAATGGAACCTTGATTCCATATTGTATTTTCATATCTTATATGATATGAGTTCTCTCCATCAATGTCAAGTTTCTTCCGTCCAATTCCAAGTGTTCTCTCTCTTTACATATTATATGTAAAATGGAACCTTGATTCCATATTGTATTTTTCATATCTTATATGATATGAGTTCTCTCCATCAATGTCAAGTACTTATATTATAATAAGTTCTCTCATCAATATCGAGTTCTCATACCCAATGTTTTCTGACTTGTAAATTTCTTCCGTCCAATTCCAAGTGTTCTCTCTCTTTACATATTATATGTAAAATGGAACCTTGATTCCATATTGTATTTTTCATATCTTTATGATATGAGTTCTCTTCCATCAATGTCAAGTACTTATATTATAATAAGTTCTCTCCATCAATATCGAGTTCTCATACTTAATGTTTTCTGACTTGTAAATTTCTTCCGTCCAATTCCAAGTGTTCTCTCTCTTTACATATTATATGTAAAATGGAACCTTGATTCCATATTGTATTTTTCATATCTTATATGATATGAGTTCTCTCTCCATCAATGTCAAGTACTTATATTATAATAAGTTCTCTCCATCAATATTGAGTTCTCATACTTAATGTTTTCTGACTTGTAAATTTCTTCCGTCCAATTCCAAGTGTTCTCTCTCTTTACATATTATATGTAAAATGGAACCTTGATTCCATATTGTATTTTTCATATCTTATATGATATGAGTTCTCTCCATCAATGTCAAGTACTTATATTATAATATAAGTTCTCTCCATCAATATCGAGTTCTCATACTTAATGTTTTCTGACTTGTAAATTTCTTCCGTCCAATTCCAAGTGTTCTCTCTCTTTACATATTATATGTAAAATGGAACCTTGATTCCATATTGTATTTTTCATATCTTATATGATATGAGTTCTCTCTCCATCAATGTCAAGTACTTATATTATAATAAGTTCTCTCCATCAATATCGAGTTCTCATACTTAATGTTTTCTGACTTGTAAATTTCTTCCGTCCAATTCCAAGTGTTCTCTCTCTTTATATATTATATGTAAAATGGAACCTTGATTCCATATTGTATTTTTCATATCTTATATGATATGAGTTCTCTCTCCATCAATGTCAAGTACTTATATTATAATAAGTTCTCTCCATCAATATCGAGTTCTCATACTTAATGTTTTCTGACTTGTAAATTTCTTCCGTCCAATTCCAAGTGTTCTCTCTCTTTACATATTATATGTAAAATGGAACCTTGATTCCATATTGTATTTTTCATATCTTATATGATATGAGTTCTCTCTCCATCAATGTCAAGTACTTATATTATAATAAGTTCTCTTCATCAATATCGAGTTCTCATACCCAATGTTTTCTGACTTGTAAATTTCTTCCATCCAATTCCAAGTGTTCTCTTTCTTTAAATATTATATATAAAATGGAACCTTGATTCCATATTGTATTTTTCATATCTTATATGATATGAGTTCTCTCTCCATCAATGTCAAGTACTTATATATAATAAGTTCTCTTCATCGATTTTGAGTTCTCGTATATTCAATCAATTTTACGGTCTTATATATATATATATATATATATAAATGAAGCCTTCCAATTCATTTATATTTTTTATATCTTTGTATCTTTCGTTCGTAATTCTGTTATTTGTTCTGCTTTACTCCGTACCACACCACAACACAATTATATGCATAATGCATAATAGGGATATTTTTCGAATCATATCAAGCAAAGGATAAGCTTCAGTGGATCGCAGTATGGCAGCTGCTCAACCACTTACAACACCTTGCCTGTTACAAAAGTCGTTTACAATTGATTCCAGGCTTTGTCATTGTATTAAATAATGTTTTAAAATATAACTAGCGCGGCATCAGGTGATCGAAGATCCTCCCAATTTACTATGTTATATATAACATTGGCATCACATCCATTGTCGTCTATAAAATGAATTATAGACTTTTAATGGTTTAGAAGCCATACAATGCAAATTGCCCCTTATTTATCATTGCAGTCCAGCACGGATACGACCTTAGAGGCGTTCAGGCATAATCCAACGGACGTAGCGTCATACCACTGTTCGCTCGAACAAGTATTGTGCCATTGGTCCGTACCTGCGGTTCCTCTCGTACTACGCAGGAATGCTGTCGCAACAACGTTTTGTCATTAGTAGGGTAAAACTAACCTGTCTCACGACGGTCTAAACCCAGCTCACGTTCCCTTGCATGGGTGAACAATCCAACGCTTGGTGAATTTTGCTTCACAATGATAGGAAGAGCCGACATCGAAGGATCAAAAAGCGACGTCGCTATGAACGCTTGGCCGCCACAAGCCAGTTATCCCTATGGTAACTTTTCTGACACCTCTTGTTAAAAACTCTTTAAACCAAAAGGATCGATAGGCCGAGCTTTTGCTGTCCCTGTGTGTACTGAACACCGAGATCAAGTCAGCATTTGCCCTTTTGCTCTATGTGTGGTTTCTGTCCGCACTGAGCTGGCCTTGGGACACCTCCGTTATTATTTGAGAGATGTACCGCCCCAGTCAAACTCCCTACCTGGCAATGTCCTTGAATTGGATCATACCTGAGTAATTGGAGTTATACCAAATTATTAAATCAAAAACACATTGCTGCATTTTCTCATTAAAGAATTTGTTTGCGATTATATAACAAACTCGTGATACTTTGATCAAGAAGCTTGCATCAAAACCCAATACCATAAGACATAATTAATATATCCGTATAATGGCTAGGAAATGATACACGTTCCACTTAATCAAGTAAGTAAGGAAACAATAAGAGTAGTGGTATTTCATTGGCGATATCAAACCGAAGCCTAATATCTCCCACTTATTCTACACCTCTTATGTCTCCTTACACTGCCAGATTAGAGTCAAGCTCAAAAGGGTCTTCTTTCCCCGCTAATTATTCCAAGCCCGTTCCCTTGGCTGTGGTTTCGCTAGATAGTAGATAGGGACAGTCCTTGAGTTTAACGTGACGTGTAGATGGGGGTTTACAACCACGGTACTCGCATTGCCAATATGTGACCATAGTACAGCGGGTGAAAACAATGCGTCCACCAACGCCCCTAAAAGAACGCTTTTAGCTATCGAATTGTGTTGTCGAGGGTCGAGGCGAGGCCTATCATAACCTCTGCTGACTACGGGTACAGCTTACTAGTTGGATAGCGCCAGACCATACGCCCCCCCAAAGTTCCATCCGAAGACTTCCCCTTGGGGGTTCCAAACAAATGTACATGGTTAGGATGTACATTCCACCTTGGTAGGATGCGAAGCACCTAGCCAACTTCCACTGCTCAACGGGAACAGCACCGTGTTGGGATCCGTATATAAAATACATATGACAACTGGATCCCAACCGTCAGTACTCAGGACCACCCTGAATATTGACACCACAGCCAGCACGAACTCCCACAAGGGGGCCAACCTCAATTGGACTGGTCTTGGAATACCAAGCCCACCCGTGCTACCGAATTTACCCATACACAATGTGGATCGCACAAGTGCGGTCCACACCAGTATGGTGAGGGAGTTGGTGACCCCCATCCTTTGCTTTCCTAACCTGCAGGCTGCTGGACATAGCCAATTGGGATGTTTAGTCGACTTCTACGAAACAAGCAATCCCGAGCTATAGTAGAATTCTTCGCCCGCTACTATACAGGCCCATGCACCACGTTTTCTTCTTCTTCTTTGCAGCAGTACACTTTCTTCTGACTGCTCCTTACTTCTCCTTGCAAAGCAAGGTGAAGAGGAGCAGTCAATCTTCTTCTGACACCTCTTGTTCTCCACCGGTTAAAATCTTTCTTGGCCGTTAACCCCGGCCCCGCTTTTCACCATCTTTCAGCTGCTGCTTTTCTTCTCCTCGAGATCAGCTACATAAGCAACTTTCACTCATTTGGTTAAGATCTTTCCTGGCCGTTAACCCCAGCCCAATTTACACCATCTTTCAACATCTTTTCTTCTCCTCGAGAATTTGGTTAAGATCTATCCTGGCAGTAGATCCCAGCCAAATTTACACCATCTTTCAACATCTTTCTTCTTCTCGAGATCAGCTACGTAAGCAACTTTCACTCATTTGGTTAAGATCTTTCCTGGCCGTAGGAATCTCGTTAATCCATTCATGCGCGTCACTAATTAGATGACGAGGCATTTGGCTACCTTAAGAGAGTCATAGTTACTCCCGCCGTTGACCCGCGCTTACTTGAATTTCTTCACTTTGACATTCAGAGCACTGGGCAGAAATCACATTGTGTCAACACCCGCTAGGGCCATCACAATGCTTTGTTTTAATTAGACAGTCGGATTCCCCAAGTCCGTGCCAGTTCTGAATTGATTGTTAATTGATAATCGTTATAATTTAAAAGAACTAATCGGTTGCCCGGCTAGTATTCTTAAAAATTTTAGCAAGAAAGTTCCACAATTGGCTACGTAACTAAACTATCCGGGGAACAAGAAACTACCATAAAATGATAGATCTCTATTTACCCAGAACGAGCACATAAACCATGTTATTGTTTCCCAATCAAGCCCGACTATCTCAATCTTCAGAGCCAATCCTTATCCCGAAGTTACGGATCTAATTTGCCGACTTCCCTTACCTACATTATTCTATCGACTAGAGACTCTTCACCTTGGAGACCAGCTGCGGATATTGGTACGGCCTGTTGAGAAGTTTGCGTATCCCCACCATAAATTTTCAAGGTCCGAGGAGAAAATATCGACACAACAGTATATGTCATGCTCTTCTAGCCCATCTACCATATCTCTCTGCGAAAGACTTCCATGGTAGTACGGCTATAAAACAGAAAAGAAAACTCTTCCGATATCTCTCGACGGCTTCTTTATGGTCGTTCCTGTTGCCAGGATGAGCACGAGGCCCATATTTAATAACAAACGGATACTCAACAGGTTACGGAATTGGAACCGTATTCCCTTTCGTTCAAAATTATTCAAGTGTATAAAAATCGATAATTAGGCACATTTTTGTTTATTTATTTTGATTTTTCTTTACTTGAAAATTTTCGGCTTTCGCCTTGAACTTAGGACCGACTAACTCGTGATCAACCACTGTTCACACGAAACCCTTCTCCACTTCAGTCCTCCAAGGTCTCATTCGATTATTTGCTACTACCACCAAGATCTGTACCAATAGCGGCTCCATGCAGGCTTACGCCAAACACTTCTATGCACACTATTGTACCTTCCTACTCACTAAAGTTTCAAAATTTATATTACAAGTAATATAAATCATCTACTTTAGCGGTAATGTATAGGTATACAACTTAAGCGCCATCCATTTTAAGGGCTAGTTGCTTCGGCAGGTGAGTTGTTACACACTCCTTAGCGGATTTCGACTTCCATGATCACCGTCCTGCTGTTTTAAGCAACCAACGCCTTTCATGGTTTCTGTATGAGTTGTTAATTTGGGCACCGTAACATTACGTTTGGTTCATCCCACAGCGCCAGTTCTGCTTACCAAAAGTGGCCCACTGGGCACATTATATCATAACCTTAAACTTCATATCAAGAAAGTTAAGGTTCTTACCCATTTAAAGTTTGAGAATAGGTTAAGATCGTTTCGACCCTAAGGCCTCTAATCATTCGCTTTACCAGATAAGATTATTTTATATAATATTTAAATGCACCAGCTATCCTGAGGGAAACTTCGGAAGGAACCAGCTACTAGATGGTTCGATTGGTCTTTCGCCCCTATACTCAATTCTGACAATCGATTTGCACGTCAGAACTGTTTCGGTCTTCCATCAGGGTTTCCCCTGACTTCAACCTGATCAAGTATAGTTCACCATCTTTCGGGTCACAGCATATATGCTCAAGGTACGTTCTAGTTAGAGGTATAAATAATATAAATACCATTATACATAACTATATAGAACGCCCCGGGATTGTGTTAATCAACTATAAATAGTTAAAAAACTAATCCCATTAATAGTCAAGTTAATTACGCTATTAGGTTTATATCCCAATAACTTGCACATATGTTAGACTCCTTGGTCCGTGTTTCAAGACGGGTCCCGAAGGTATCCTGAATCTTACGCATTGTTAATCATACAAGTGCATATAATAAACACAAAAATCAATGATAATCATGCCATTATATAATTCCGAAAAATTAACGCACTGTATTGATATAAATCTATCAGCACTTTATCAAATTTACAGCTTTTATTTCATGTTAAAACGCAAGCATTTTAATTGAAATAAACTATATGCCATAATTTTATGATAAATTAATATGCTAATAGATTACAATGTCCTTATATGGAAAAAATGCACACTATTATTATAATATTGTTTAAATATTACAATTCTAATGATGAATTTTCCATAACGGATATTCAGGTTCATCGGGCTTAACCTCTAAGCAGTTTCACGTACTATTTAACTCTCTATTCAGAGTTCTTTTCAACTTTCCCTCACGGTACTTGTTTACTATCGGTCTCATGGTTATATTTAGTTTTAGATGGAGTTTACCACCCACTTAGTGCTGCACTATCAAGCAACACGACTCTTTGGAAACACCATCTAGTAATCATTAACGTTATACGGGCCTGGCACCCTCTATGGGTAAATGGCCTCATTTAAGAAGGACTTAAATCGTTAATTTCTCATACTAGAATATTGATGTTCCATACACTGCATCTCACATTTGCCATATAGACAAAGTGACTTAGTGCTGAACTGATTTCTTTTCGCTCGCCGCTACTAAGAAAATCCTTGTTAGTTTCTTTTCCTCCCCTAATTAATATGCTTAAATTCAGGGGGTAGTCCCATATGAGTTGAGGTTGTATAAAACAATGTTAATTTTGAACTTGTATATAATAATATCTGTTCAAATTTTATGGATTGTACTATTTATATTTTATTAAATATTAATATTTGTTTGTTTGAAGATTTCTATAATATGTTCAACAATTCTTTTTATCGCATCAATAATAAGAGGCAATTCTAGATGAAAAAAAAATAAAATTTTTTCTTTTATGCTAGACCTTCCTCAGTATTTTTTGATTTGAAAAAAGAAAATATATATATCTTCAATTTTCTCATACAAAATATACTATGAGATAATAGTA
>NW_028315234.1:25000-35000 GCF_054131065.1 Drosophila arizonae
TTAGCCTAATAAAAGCACACGTTCCAAAAGGTCCGTGTTTTAATTGCATGTATTAGCTCTAGAATTACCACAGTTATCCAAGTAACTGTTAACGATCTAAGGAACCATAACTGATATAATGAGCCTTTTGCGGTTTCACTGTTAATTCGTGTGTACTTAGACATGCATGGCTTAATCTTTGAGACAAGCATATAACTACTGGCAGGATCAACCAGAATAATGTTATTTATTTTTTCTTTTCTTGTATTCATATATTAAATATATAATACAAGTAAAATATATATGACAAATTCTTTAATTATATGACAGCTTAATATATTTTGAATAAAATATATATATAACACATATAATATTAAACGAATATGGCTATCATTATATAGCATTCATGTTCGTTATTATAAAAATTGACATTTCATTATATATAATTTCGTTCAAATATATTTTTTTATTTTCACTTACTTAATATATATATCACACATTGCATAAATCCATATAAGGATTTAGCATTTTTATTTTGATGACAATTTATAATTTAGTTACTTTTTGTAATAAATATGTGATGATTATATATTAAGTAAAGCACACCACATATATAATAATGAGAAAAACATTATATATACATGGATGTGCTTTGATAATTAATATAAATATGACAACATTTTTAAAATATATGACAATAAAATCAAGTAATAAACATTCGATAATGCTCGTTACATGATTTCTAAAATTTTTTTCCGAAGTAGAACCCCAACAAACATTTAAGTATTGGCAGCCCTTACAACGGACACATGTAAAAGAATTAACGATAAATGGAAACCAATTAATGTATACATTTGATTACTAAATGAATCGAATGTACCTCGGCAAAATTTCACATTTATCTATTTCAATATCGCAAGCCAAGTACACAAAGGTAACAAATAACGATATAATAAAACTCATTTAATGAGTATATGACAAATAAATTTCTTATTATATGTTTCCAACATATAATGTGATGAGCAACCACTGCTCATCATGTATAGGTTTTTGGACATGCTATCTTTATATACGACATTTTTTCCAAAGGGAACCATCTACCCATATATTGTCATGTATTACGTATAATACAATCATTTAACTTCATTATTCTTTATTATATTATATTAATAACCTATGCTGGCAAGGCAACACTCCACATTCATATGAATTTTTCATTTTTAATTTTCTCTCATATGAACTTGCCTTGCGCAACACCACTCCATATATAGGTTTTTGGACACAACGTCTTTATATACGACATTTTTTCCAAAGGGAACCATTTTCCCATATATTTTCATGTATTACATATAATACAATCATTTAACTTCATTATTCTTTATTATATTATATTAATAACCTATGCTGGCAAGGCAACACTCCACATTCATATGAATTTTTCATTTTTAATTTTCTCTCATATGAACTTGCCTTGCGCAACACCACTCCCTATATAGGTTTTTGGACACAACGTCTTTATATACGACATTTTTTCCAAAGGGAACCATTTTCCCATATATTTTCATGTATTACATATAATACAATCATTTAACTTCATTATTCTTTATTATATTATATTAATAACCTATGCTGGCAAGGCAACACTCCACATTCATATGAATTTTTCATTTTTAATTTTCTCTCATATGAACTTGCCTTGCGCAACACCACTCCCTATATAGGTTTTTGGACACAACGTCTTTATATACGACATTTTTTCCAAAGGGAACCATTTTCCCATATATTTTCATGTATTACATATAATACAATCATTTAACTTCATTATTCTTTATTATATTATATTAATAACCTATGCTGGCAAGGCAACACTCCACATTCATATGAATTTTTCATTTTTAATTTTCTCTCATATGAACTTGCCTTGCGCAACACCACTCCCCTATATAGGTTTTTGGACACAACGTCTTTATATACGACATTTTTCACAAGGGGCACCACAGACGTTTGCATTTTCATGTATTATTTTAATAATACAATCACTTAATTTCATTATTCTTTATTTATAATTATATTACATTAATATTATATGCCTTTCGCAACATCTTAGTTACATATTTTCTATATTTATATACTGGAACCGAAGTTCCGTAAATATATATAAATGGAATCTCAGTCACATATTATATATGGTGGAACCGAGATTCTCTCTATATACAAGTGGAATCTCAGTCACTTATTTTATATTTATATAGGTGGAACCGAGGTTCTCTCTATATATTATAAGTGGAATCTCATTCACTTATTTGATATTTATATACTGGAACCGAAATTCTCTATATATTTATAAGTGGAATCTCAGTCACTTATTTTATATTTATTCAGGTGGAACCGAAATTCTCTATATATTTATAAGTGGAATCTCAGTCACTTATTTTATATTTATATAGGTGGAACCGAAATTCTCTCTATATATTATAAGTGGAATCTCAGTCACTTATTTGATATTTATATACTGGAACCGAAATTCTCTATATATTTATAAGTGGAATCTCAGTCACTTATTTTATATTTATATAGGTGGAACCGAGGTTCTCTCTATATATTATAAGTGGAATCTCTATATATTTATAAGTGGAATCTCAGTCACTTATTTGATATTTATATAGGTGGAACCGAAATTCTCTCTATATATTATAAGTGGAATCTCAGTCACTTATTTGAAATTTATATACTGGAACCGAAATTCTCTATATATTTATAAGTGGAATCTCAGTCACTTATTTTATATTTATATAGGTGGAACCGAAATTCTCTCTATATATTATAAGTGGAACCTCAGTCTCATATTTTATATTTATATAAGTGGAACCGAGGTTCTCTCTATATATTATAAGTGGAATCTGTCACTTATTTTTATATTTATATACTGGAACCGAGGTTCTCTCTATATATTATAAGTGGAATCTCAGTCACTTATTTTATATTTATATACTGGAACCGAGGTTCTCTCTATATATTATATAAGTGGAACCTCAGTCACATATTTTATATTTATATAGGTGGAACCGAAATTCTCTCTATATAATATATAATATACAATCATTTGATTTCATTATTCTTTATATTAATAATCTATGCTGGCAAGGCAACACTCCACATTCATATGAATTTTTCATATTTAATTTTCTCTCATATGAACTTGCCTTGCTCAACACCACTTACCCTATATAGGTTTTTGGACACAATGTCTTTATATACGTCATTTTTTCCAAAGGGAACCATTTTCCCATATATTGTCATGTATTACATATAATACAATCATTTAACTTCATTATTCTTTATTATATTATATTAATAACCTATGCTGGCAAGGCAACACTCCACATTCATATGAATTTTTCATTTTTAATTTTCTCTCATATGAACTTGCCTTGCGCAACACCACTCCCCTATATAGGTTTTTGGACACAACGTCTTTATATACGACATTTTTCACAAGGGGCACCACAGACGTTTGCATTTTCATGTATTATTTTAATAATACAATCACTTAATTTCATTATTCTTTATTTATAATTATATTACATTAATATTATATGCCTTTCGCAACATCTTAGTTACATATTTTCTATATTTATATACTGGAACCGAAGTTCCGTAAATATATATAAATGGAATCTCAGTCACATATTATATATGGTGGAACCGAGATTCTCTCTATATACAAGTGGAATCTCAGTCACTTATTTTATATTTATATAGGTGGAACCGAGGTTCTCTCTATATATTATAAGTGGAATCTCATTCACTTATTTGATATTTATATACTGGAACCGAAATTCTCTATATATTTATAAGTGGAATCTCAGTCACTTATTTTATATTTATTCAGGTGGAACCGAAATTCTCTATATATTTATAAGTGGAATCTCAGTCACTTATTTTATATTTATTCAGGTGGAACCGAAATTCTCTATATATTTATAAGTGGAATCTCAGTCACTTATTTTATATTTATATAGGTGGAACCGAAATTCTCTCTATATATTATAAGTGGAATCTCAGTCACTTATTTGATATTTATATACTGGAACCGAAATTCTCTATATATTTATAAGTGGAACCTCAGTCACTTATTTTATATTTATATAGGTGGAACAGAGGTTCTCTCTATATATTATAAGTGGAATCTCAGTCACTTATTTGATATTTATATACTGGAACCGAAATTCTCTATATATTTATAAGTGGAATCTCAGTCACTTATTTTATATTTATATAGGTGGAACCGAGGTTCTCTCTATATATTATAAGTGGAATCTCAGTCACTTATTTGATATTTATATACTGGAACCGAAATTCTCTATATATTTATAAGTGGAATCTCAGTCACTTATTTTATATTTATTCAGGTGGAACCGAAATTCTCTCTATATATTATAAGTGGAATCTCAGTCACTTATTTGATATTTATATACTGGAACCGAAATTCTCTATATATTTATAAGTGGAATCTCAGTCACTTATTTTATATTTATATAGGTGGAACCGAGGTTCTCTCTATATATTATAAGTGGAACCTCAGTCACTTATTTTATATTTATATAGGTGGAACAGAGGTTCTCTCTATATATTATAAGTGGAATCTCAGTCACTTATTTGATATTTATATACTGGAACCGAAATTCTCTATATATTTATAAGTGGAATCTCAGTCACTTATTTTATATTTATATAGGTGGAACCGAGGTTCTCTCTATATATTATAAGTGGAATCTCAGTCACTTATTTGATATTTATATACTGGAACCGAAATTCTCTATATATTTATAAGTGGAATCTCAGTCACTTATTTTATATTTATATAGGTGGAACCGAAATTCTCTCTATATATATAATATACAATCATTTAATTTCATTATTCTTTATATTAATAATCTATGCTGGCAAGGCAACACTTCACATTCATAAGAATTTTTAATTTTCTCTCATATGAACTTGCCTTGCGCAACAACACCACTTACCCTATATAGGTTTTTTGACACCATTTATTTAAAAACGTCATTTTTCATAAGGGGTACCATCCACTTTTACATTTTCATGTAGTATTTCAATAATGCAATCTATTCAACTTCATTATTCCTTATTATATTATTATTATATCCTATGCTGGGGGGCAAGGCAACACTCCAAATATTCATATGAATTTTTCATTTTTAATTTTCTTACCCTATATAGGTTTTTTGACACCATTTTAAATTTCGCACTGGGCACCACAATTTTTTTTTTTTTTTTTTTTTTTTATGTAGACTGACTGACTGTATATTTATTTATTTACTGCTATATTATTGTATAATATATTAAATTTGTTGACCGCCTACTGTGTGTAGATCTCAAATGTGAGTCTTAACATTGGATGTGAAGTGAAATACAAAAGTAGTTTGATTAATTTTGTGTAAATTTGTTGACGCGCCTACTGTGTTGTGTGTAGAACTCAAATGTGAGTGTTGTACTTATATTATAATAAGTTCTCTCCATCAATATTGAGTTCTCATACTTAATGTTTTCTGACTTGTAAATTTCTTCCGTCCAATTCCAAGTGTTCTCTCTCTTTACATATTATATGCAAAATGGAACCTTGATTCCATATTGTATTTTTCATATCTTATATGATATGAGTTCTCTCCATCAATGTCAAGTACTTATATTATAATAAGTTCTCTTCATCAATATCGAGTTCTCATACCCAATGTTTTCTGACTTGTAAATTTCTTCCGTCCAATTCCAAGTGTTCTCTCTCTTTACATATTATATGTAAAATGGAACCTTGATTCCATATTGTATTTTTCATATCTTATATGATATGAGTTCTTTCCATCAATGTCAAGTACTTATATTATAATAAGTTCTCTCCATCAATATTGAGTTCTCATACTTAATGTTTTCTGACTTGTAAATTTCTTCCGTCCAATTCCAAGTGTTCTCTCTCTTTACATATTATATGTAAAATGGAACCTTGATTCCATATTGTATTTTTCATATCTTATATGATATGAGTTCTCTCTCCATCAATGTCAAGTACTTATATTATAATAAGTTCTCTCCATCAATATCGAGTTCTCATACTTAATGTTTTCTGACTTGTAAATTTCTTCCGTCCAATTCCAAGTGTTCTCTCTCTTTACATATTATATGTAAAATGGAACCTTGATTCCATATTGTATTTTTCATATCTTATATGATATGAGTTCTCTCTCCATCAATGTCAAGTACTTATATTATAATAAGTTCTCTCCATCAATATCGAGTTCTCATACTTAATGTTTTCTGACTTGTAAATTTCTTCCGTCCAATTCCAAGTGTTCTCTCTCTTTATATATTATATGTAAAATGGAACCTTGATTCCATATTGTATTTTTCATATCTTATATGATATGAGTTCTCTCTCCATCAATGTCAAGTACTTATATTATAATAAGTTCTCTCCATCAATATCGAGTTCTCATACTTAATGTTTTCTGACTTGTAAATTTCTTCCGTCCAATTCCAAGTGTTCTCTCTCTTTACATATTATATGTAAAATGGAACCTTGATTCCATATTGTATTTTTCATATCTTATATGATATGAGTTCTCTCTCCATCAATGTCAAGTACTTATATTATAATAAGTTCTCTTCATCAATATCGAGTTCTCATACCCAATGTTTTCTGACTTGTAAATTTCTTCCATCCAATTCCAAGTGTTCTCTTTCTTTAAATATTATATATAAAATGGAACCTTGATTCCATATTGTATTTTTCATATCTTATATGATATGAGTTCTCTCTCCATCAATGTCAAGTACTTATATAATAATAAGTTCTCTTCATCGATTTTGAGTTCTCGTATATTCAATCAATTTTACGGTCTTATATATATATATATATATATATATATAAATGAAGCCTTCCAATTCATTTATATTTTTTATATCTTTGTATCTTTCGTTCGTAATTCTGTTATTTGTTCTGCTTTACTCCGTACCACACCACAACACAATTATATGCATAATGCATAATAGGGATATTTTTCGAATCATATCAAGCAAAGGATAAGCTTCAGTGGATCGCAGTATGGCAGCTGCTCAACCACTTACAACACCTTGCCTGTTACAAAAGTCGTTTACAATTGATTCCAGGCTTTGTCATTGTATTAAATAATGTTTTAAAATATAACTAGCGCGGCATCAGGTGATCGAAGATCCTCCCAATTTACTATGTTATATATAACATTGGCATCACATCCATTGTCGTCTATAAAATGAATTATAGACTTTTAATGGTTTAGAAGCCATACAATGCAAATTGCCCCTTATTTATCATTGCAGTCCAGCACGGATACGACCTTAGAGGCGTTCAGGCATAATCCAACGGACGTAGCGTCATACCACTGTTCGCTCGAACAAGTATTGTGCCATTGGTCCGTACCTGCGGTTCCTCTCGTACTACGCAGGAATGCTGTCGCAACAACGTTTTGTCATTAGTAGGGTAAAACTAACCTGTCTCACGACGGTCTAAACCCAGCTCACGTTCCCTTGCATGGGTGAACAATCCAACGCTTGGTGAATTTTGCTTCACAATGATAGGAAGAGCCGACATCGAAGGATCAAAAAGCGACGTCGCTATGAACGCTTGGCCGCCACAAGCCAGTTATCCCTATGGTAACTTTTCTGACACCTCTTGTTAAAAACTCTTTAAACCAAAAGGATCGATAGGCCGAGCTTTTGCTGTCCCTGTGTGTACTGAACACCGAGATCAAGTCAGCATTTGCCCTTTTGCTCTATGTGTGGTTTCTGTCCGCACTGAGCTGGCCTTGGGACACCTCCGTTATTATTTGAGAGATGTACCGCCCCAGTCAAACTCCCTACCTGGCAATGTCCTTGAATTGGATCATACCTGAGTAATTGGAGTTATACCAAATTATTAAATCAAAAACACATTGCTGCATTTTCTCATTAAAGAATTTGTTTGCGATTATATAACAAACTCGTGATACTTTGATCAAGAAGCTTGCATCAAAACCCAATACCATAAGACATAATTAATATATCCGTATAATGGCTAGGAAATGATACACGTTCCACTTAATCAAGTAAGTAAGGAAACAATAAGAGTAGTGGTATTTCATTGGCGATATCAAACCGAAGCCTAATATCTCCCACTTATTCTACACCTCTTATGTCTCCTTACACTGCCAGATTAGAGTCAAGCTCAAAAGGGTCTTCTTTCCCCGCTAATTATTCCAAGCCCGTTCCCTTGGCTGTGGTTTCGCTAGATAGTAGATAGGGACAGTAGGAATCTCGTTAATCCATTCATGCGCGTCACTAATTAGATGACGAGGCATTTGGCTACCTTAAGAGAGTCATAGTTACTCCCGCCGTTGACCCGCGCTTACTTGAATTTCTTCACTTTGACATTCAGAGCACTGGGCAGAAATCACATTGTGTCAACACCCGCTAGGGCCATCACAATGCTTTGTTTTAATTAGACAGTCGGATTCCCCAAGTCCGTGCCAGTTCTGAATTGATTGTTAATTGATAATCGTTATAATTTAAAAGAACTAATCGGTTGCCCGGCTAGTATTCTTAAAAATTTTAGCAAGAAAGTTCCACAATTGGCTACGTAACTAAACTATCCGGGGAACAAGAAACTACCATAAAATGATAGATCTCTATTTACCCAGAACGAGCACATAAACCATGTTATTGTTTCCCAATCAAGCCCGACTATCTCAATCTTCAGAGCCAATCCTTATCCCGAAGTTACGGATCTAATTTGCCGACTTCCCTTACCTACATTATTCTATCGACTAGAGACTCTTCACCTTGGAGACCAGCTGCGGATATTGGTACGGCCTGTTGAGAAGTTTGCGTATCCCCACCATAAATTTTCAAGGTCCGAGGAGAAAATATCGACACAACAGTATATGTCATGCTCTTCTAGCCCATCTACCATATCTCTCTGCGAAAGACTTCCATGGTAGTACGGCTATAAAACAGAAAAGAAAACTCTTCCGATATCTCTCGACGGCTTCTTTATGGTCGTTCCTGTTGCCAGGATGAGCACGAGGCCCATATTTAATAACAAACGGATACTCAACAGGTTACGGAATTGGAACCGTATTCCCTTTCGTTCAAAATTATTCAAGTGTATAAAAATCGATAATTAGGCACATTTTTGTTTATTTATTTTGATTTTTCTTTACTTGAAAATTTTCGGCTTTCGCCTTGAACTTAGGACCGACTAACTCGTGATCAACCACTGTTCACACGAAACCCTTCTCCACTTCAGTCCTCCAAGGTCTCATTCGATTATTTGCTACTACCACCAAGATCTGTACCAATAGCGGCTCCATGCAGGCTTACGCCAAACACTTCTATGCACACTATTGTACCTTCCTACTCACTAAAGTTTCAAAATTTATATTACAAGTAATATAAATCATCTACTTTAGCGGTAATGTATAGGTATACAACTTAAGCGCCATCCATTTTAAGGGCTAGTTGCTTCGGCAGGTGAGTTGTTACACACTCCTTAGCGGATTTCGACTTCCATGATCACCGTCCTGCTGTTTTAAGCAACCAACGCCTTTCATGGTTTCTGTATGAGTTGTTAATTTGGGCACCGTAACATTACGTTTGGTTCATCCCACAGCGCCAGTTCTGCTTACCAAAAGTGGCCCACTGGGCACATTATATCATAACCTTAAACTTCATATCAAGAAAGTTAAGGTTCTTACCCATTTAAAGTTTGAGAATAGGTTAAGATCGTTTCGACCCTAAGGCCTCTAATCATTCGCTTTACCAGATAAGATTATTTTATATAATATTTAAATGCACCAGCTATCCTGAGGGAAACTTCGGAAGGAACCAGCTACTAGATGGTTCGATTGGTCTTTCGCCCCTATACTCAATTCTGACAATCGATTTGCACGTCAGAACTGTTTCGGTCTTCCATCAGGGTTTCCCCTGACTTCAACCT